>NC_083722.1:97913575-98216605 GCF_028564815.1 Eubalaena glacialis | reverse complement strand
AGAAAGGACCCGAGAAAATATTTGAAGAGATTATTGTCGAATACTTCCCTAACAAGGGAAAGGAAATAGCCAACCAAGTGCAGGAAGTGCAGAAGTCCCAGGCAGGATAAATCCAAGGAGAAACACTCCAAGACACATAGTAGTCAAATTGACAAAAGTTAAAGACAAAGAAAAAATTTTTAAAGCAACAAGAGAAGAACGACAAATAACATATAAGGGAACTCCTATAAGGTTAACAGCTGATTTCTCAGGAGAAACTCTACAAGCCAGAAGAGAGTGGCATGTTATATTTAAAGTGATGAAAGGGAAGAACCTACAGCCAAGATTACTCTGCCTGGCAAGGATCTCATTCAGATTCGACAGAGAAATCAAAAGCTTTACAGACAAGCAAAAGCTAAGAGAATTCAGCACCACCGAACCAGCTCTACAACAAATGCTAAAGGAACTTCCCTAAGTGGGATACACAAGAGAAGAAAAGGACGTACAAAAACAAACCCAAAACAATTAAGAAAATGGTCATAGGAACATACATATTGATAATTACCTTAAATGTGATTGGATTAAATGCTCCAATCAAAAGACACAGGCTCGCAGAATGGATACAAAAACAAGACCTGTATATATGCTATCTACATGAGACCCACTTCAGACCTAGGGACACATACAGACTGAAAGTGAGGGGATGGAAAAAGATATTCCATGCAAATGGAAATCAAAAGAAAGCTGGAGTAGCAATACTCATATCAGATAAAATAGACTTTAAAATAAAGAATGTTACAAGAGACAAGGAAGGACACTACATAATGATCAAGGGATCAGTCCAAGAAGAAGATATAGCAATTATAAATATGTATTTACCCAACATAGGAACACCTCAGTACATAAGGCAAATGCTAACACCTGTAAAAGAGGAAATTGACAATAACACAATAGTAGTGAGGGACTTTAACACCTCACTTACACCAATGGACAGATCATCCAGACAGAAAATAAATAAGGAAACAGAAGCTTTAAATGACACAATAGACCAGATAGATTTAATTGATATTTATAGGACATTCCATCCAAAAACAGCAGATTACACTTTCTTCTCACGTGCACACAGAACATTCTCCAGGATAGATCACATCTTGGGTCACAAATCAATCCTTGGTAAATGGAAGAAAATTGAAATCATATCAAGCGTCTTTTCTGACCACCACGCTATGAGATTAGAAATCAATAGAGGGAAGAAAATGTAAAAAACACAAACACATGCAGGCTAAACAGTATGTTACTAAATAACCAAGAGATCACTGAAGAAATCAAAGAGGAAATGAAAAAATAACTAGAGACAAATGACAACAAAAACACGATGATCCAAAACCTATGGGATGCAGCAAAAGCAGTTCTAAGAGGGAAGTTTATAGCAATACAATCCTAACTCAAGAAACAAGAAAAATCTCAAATAAACAATCTAACCTTACACCTAAAGGAACTAGAGAAAGAAGAACAAACAAAACCCAAAGTTAGTAGAAGGAAAGAAATCATAAAGATCAGAGCAGAAATAAATGAAATAGAATCAAAGAAAACAATAGCAAAGATCATTAAAACTAAAAGCTGGTTCTCTGAGAAGATAAACAAAATTGATAAACCTTTAGCCACACTGATCAAGAAAAACAGGGCGAACACTCAAATCAATAAAATTAGAAATGAAAAGTGAGAAGTTACCACAGACATGGCGGATATACAAAGCATCAGAAGAGACTACTACAAACAACTCTATGCCAATAAAATGGACAACCTGGAAGAAATGGACAAATACTTAGAAAGGTATAACCTTCCAAGACTGAACCAGGAAGAAATAAAAACTATGAACAGACCAATCACAAGTAATGAAATTGAAATGTGATTAAAAATCTTCCAGCAAACAAAAGTCCAGGCCCAGAGGGCTTCACAGGTGAATTCTGTCAAACCTTTAGAGAAGAGCTAACACCCATCCTTCTCAAACTCTTCCAAAAAATTGCAGAGGAAGGCACACTCCCAAACTTATTCTACAAGGCCACCATCACCCTGATACCAAAACCAGACAAAGATATTACAAATAAAATTACAGACCAATATCACTGATGAATATAGATGAAAAACCCTCAAAAAATACTAGCAAACAGAATCCAAAAACACATTAAAAGGATCATACACCATGATCAAGTGGGATTTATCCCAGGGATGCAAGGATTCTTCAATATACACAAATCAATCAATGCGATACACCATAGTAACAAACTGAAGAATAAAAACCATATGATCATCTCAATAGATGCAGAAAAAGCTTTTGACAAAATTCAACATCCACTTCTGATAAAAAGTCTCCAGAAAGTGGGCATAGAGGGAAGCTACTCAACATAATAAAGGCTATCTACGACAAACCCACAGCCAACATCGTCCTCAATGGTGAAAAACTGAAAGCATTTCCTCTAAGATCAGGAACAAGAAAAGGATGTCCACTTTTGCCACTATTATTGAACATAGTTTTGGAAGTCCTAGCCATGGCAGTCAGAGAAGAAAAAGAAATAAAAGGAATACAAATTGGAAAAGAAGAAGTAAAAGTGCCTCTGTTTGCAGATGACATGATACTATACATAATTATCTTACATTATCTTTAGATAATCCTAAAGATGCCACCAGAAAACTACTAGAGCTAATCAATGAATTTGGTAAAGTTGCAGGATACAAAATCAATGCACAGAAATCTCTTACATTCCTATACACTAACGATGAAGGATCAGAAAGAGAAATTAAGGCAACAATCCCATTCACCATTGCAACAAAAAGAATAAAATACATAGGAATAAACTTACCTAAGGAGGTAAAAGACCTGTACTCAGAAAACTAAAAGACACTGATGAAAGAAATCAAAGATGACACAAACAGATGGAGAGATATACCATGTTCTTGGATGGGAAGAATCAATATTGTGAAAATGACTCTAGTATCCAAAGCAATCTACAGATTCAATGCAATCCCTATCAAATAACCAATGGCATTTTTTACTGAACTAGAACAAAAAATCTTAAAATTTGTATGGAGACATGGAGACACAAAAGATCCTGAATTGCCAAAGAAATCTTGAGGGAAAAAATGGAGCCGGAGGAATCAGACTCCCTGAGTTCAGACTATACTACAAAGCTACAGTAATCAAGACAGTATGGTACTGGCACAAAAACAGAAATATAGATCAATGGAACAGGATAGAAAGCCCAGAGATAAACCCACGCACCTGTGGTCAACTAATCTATGACAAAGGAGGCAAGGATATACAATGGAGAAAAGACAGTCTCTTCAATAAATGGTGCTGGGAGAACTGGACAGCTACATGTAAAAGAATGAAATTAGAACACTCCCTAACACCATACACAAAAATAAAGTCAAAATGGATTAGAGACCTAAATGTAAGACCAGACACTATAAAACTCTTAGAGGAAAAGATAGGAAGAATACTCTTAGACATAAATCACAGCAAGATCTTTCTTCACCCACCTCCTAGAGTAATGGAAATAAAAACAAAAATAAACAAATGAGACTTAATGAAACTTAAAAGTTTTGCACAGCAAAGGAAACTATAAACAAGATGAAAAGACATCCCTCAGAATTGGAGAAAATGTCTGCAAAAAATTAACAGAGGATTAATTTTCAAACTATATAAACAGCTCATGCAGCTCAATATTAAAAAAACAAACAACCCAAACAAAAACTGGGCAGAATACCTAAACAGACATTTCTCCAAAGAAGACATACAGATGGCCAAGAGGCACATGAAAAGCTGCTCAACATCATTAATTATTAAAGAAATGCAAATCAAAACTACAATGAGGTATCATCTCACACTGGTTAGAATGAGCATCATCAGAAAATCTACAAACAACAAATTCTGGAGAGGGTGTGGAGAACCCTTCTGCACTGTTGGTGGGAATGTAAATTGATACAGCCCCTATGGAGAACAGTATGGAGGTTCCTTAAAAAACTAAAAATAGAATCACATTATGACCCAGCAATCCCACTACTGGGCATATACCCAGAGGAAAACATACTTCAAAAAGACACATGCACCCCAATGTTCATTGCAGCACTATTTACAATAGCCAGGTCATGGAAGCAACCTAAATGCCCATCGACAGACGAATGGATAAAGAAGAAGTGGTACATATATACAATGGAATATTACTCAGCCATAAAGAGGAACAAAATTGGGTCATTTGTAGAGACGTGGTTGGACCTAGAGACTGTCATACAGAGCGAAGTAAGTCAGAAAGAGAAAAACAAATATCGTATATTAACACATATATGTGGTATGTAGAAAAATGGTACAGATGAAGCAGTTTGCAACACAGAAATAGAGACACAGATGTAGAGAACAACCTTAAGGACACCAAGGGGAGAAACCGGGGGCAAGGGGTGGTAGTGGGATGAATTGCGAGGTTGAGATTGACAAATATACACTAATATGTATAAAATAGATAACTGATAAGAACCTGCCATATAAAAAAAATAAAATAAAATTTAAATTAAAAAATCAACTATCAAAAAAAACCCCAAAAATAAAAAAAAGATAAACAAAGAGAGAAGCCAATATGTGGTCTTAATTGGATCTTGATCTGAGACATAATCAGGGAGATTTGAATGTTGACTGAATTCTACATTACAATCCCTATATTAAGGGATGGTTGTTAATATTCTTTGGTTGTGATGTGGTTTTCTGGTTAGGTGTTTTTCAATGTCTTTATCTTTTAGAGATATATATGAAAATATTTATGGATGATAAGACATAATGTCTGAACTTGTTTCAAAATATGATCAGAGAACTAGAGGGATGGGTGAAAGATTTGAGATTTGCCAGTAGTTCTTTGTTGGAGCTGAGTGAGGGTTCCATAGGAATTCACTATGCTAGTCTCTGCTTTTTTGTATATATTTGGAAGTTTCCATAACAAAGAAAAGTGTTTTTAATGAATGGAAAGGACCCAAAGATGAAGAAGAGTCTAAGCTCTTTGCCAAAGACCTACTGTCATTTCCAAGAAAACCTGTTTACTGAAAGTAACACTTTCTATATAAATTTCCCCAAGTAATTATCTTGACAGAATACTTCCCGTTAACACATCTTCTTTCCAAATGTTGTTGAGAATTTCTGAAACACAGGACAAGCGCCCCTTCCACAGGGTTACATTAAGAAGTTTAATTCACAGAAAATACTGTATAAACTCATATGAAACATTAAATCGATGTTTGACCTGTGTATTGTATTTGTTGCTGCTTGTGCAGTCTGAGCCTTTATAAACTTATTCACCCTAATTTCTATAATCTTAGCAGGGAGAGACCTGTCTCATCCTGACACCAAAGACAGAAACCATAATGACAGACTAGTTACACAAAGATGTAAAATTTAGAAGCCTGAAACCAGTGTCTTTTCATAATGAAAGGCATTTGCCAGACATGACAGCAAAAGAGATTAATATTCTTAGTATTTAAAAAAAAAAAAAAAAAACCTCTTCCCAAGTCAGTCTGTGAGGTGAAAAATAAAACTACCACTGCTATTTTAAAAATCAGCAAAAATTCTGGACAGATGATTCCCGGAAGAAAAGGAACTAATGTAGGACTGCCAGGTACAATATAGGATACCCAGTTAAATTTGAATTTCAAATAAATAACAAATAATTTGGGCCATAATTATGCTAAAACATTATTTGTTGTTTATCTAAACTCCAATTTATGCAATTTACAATTTAGGCAATCCTACATTAGTATTTTTATTTGCCAACTCTGGCAACCCTAATTAATGGCCAATGAATTTGAGAAAATGATTAGCTTCAGCTCTAATTATCAAGGGAGAGCAAGTACAGCAAGAAGAGCAGAGGGCCCACCAGGCAGGGGTGGAAGAAGAACACTGCACCTGCACCTACCTGGCCCACCTGGAGCTCAGGGGAGGAGGCGTGACCTCAGGGCCTCACAAGGGCAGGAGGGAGGTGGCCAGCACTGAGGCAGTGGGGTTCACAAGTTTGGTTGAACAGCCCTGAACATGGTCTTCAGGGGACAGGAAAAATATGATCAGCAGCTTGGAGCAGAGGACCCCGTGCAGAAGCAACACTTTTATTATTTGCTCTTAAAACTTTGTTGTGATCTATCCAAATGCATTTTTATCTTTTATGGAAAATTTTATGATGTACTATGTAATACATACAAAAAGGAATTTAAATATCCATGTACTCACCTTCCACTTTAAAAACATAAAACATTACCAACCAATGTTTCTCTCCCTCCTGCCCTCACACCCTAGGTAACTACTATAACCTGAGCTTAAGAATCATCATTGCCTTTAATTTTCACATGTTTTTTACATATGTTTGCACCCCTAAATAAAATACATAGTATAGTTTTCACATACTTTCAACTTTCATGTAAATAGCAGCATAACGTATGTATTCTACAATTTGCCTTTTTTCACCCCACATTCTGATTTTGAAATTGATCCATAATAATGAGTGATGCTTTATATTAGTCAGTTTCAGCACTGTGTAATATTCCATTATTTGGATATACCAAAATTTCCATTTCTAGTCCCTGTTGATGGACAGCTGGTTTACAATTTTTGCTACTACCAAAAATTACTGCTGTGAACATCCTTAAACATGTCTCTTAGTATACATTTCAGCGCATTTCTCTAGGGTATATGCCAGAGTGGAATTACAAGCTCAAAGAGTGTGTACAACTTCAACTGTAATTCTACAAAGTGATTGTACTAATTTATATTTCCGCCAGCATCAATAAATACATTTTTTACAGTTAAAAAAAAAAAAAAAAACACATAGATTCATCCCGGTGTTGTAGTTTACACACACACACACACACACACAAAAGATGACTGAAAGGATGCCATTATCTTGAGTGATAGGATAATGAGTAATATTTATTTTTCTGCATTTCCAAATTTTGTATAATAAATATATACAACTTGCATAATCAGTAAAAAGGGATTAAAATAAGTGATATTCTGTTTGTTTTCAATTTCCTTCACTGCTATATAGAGTAATTTGCTGAAGTTATTTAAGAATTTGGTGTAGTTTGCAAATTTTGAACATATTTCATCATCTTAGTGAGTCCACAAGTACCATTTACTTGATGAAAATGAGTAACATTCAGGTAAAGAAGTTGGGACATGTGATTAGAAAATTATGTGAACATGTATATAATATGAGATGTTATTTTTTTCAGATAGTTTATGAATCCACTGGATAACCTAGAATATATCAACATTTATAACAGTAGAGGGATAATTATTCCAAACAAATATGCATTCCTTTTTATGTAGTCCTTTATGTGTTTCTCACTATATACAGTTTTTTCATTAAAAATTATTTTGGAATTAAATATTTTATTAAATTCTAATGCTCATTTCTCAAGTAAAATCTAAAATTTTAGCCCCCCAAATTGGTAGAGATGGGTATTTAATTGAATTCAAGAACACATGTTAGAATTTTGATTTCACAGTAGCAGGACTCTTCTCTGTCTTGTTTATAGTTGCACTCCTGTACCTGAAGTAGCATCAATCACATAGTAAGTATTCAGTCAATATTTGTGGAATTAATGTATTAGTGAAAATCACTGTCTACAATGAACCAGGCACTGAACATACAAAGAGGAACAAGTCAGGGCCCAAGCCTTCAGGAACTCAGATTCTGGGGGAGAACAAAACTGGAATAAATAATTAAACAAAGTAAAATATGGTCCAAACTTCCATGAAAACAAAGTGTTAAAAAAAAAAATTTTAAACTGTGTTTATAAGACAATAATTATAAATATATGCATCACATTTTTTCAATCATTTATAAAGATAATATTGAAAAATTTTAGTGTACTGAAATGTTATTTAATTAAACTTGAGAATTCCTTTTACTATTGCTTTATTATCAGTATATTTTATTGAATTATATTATTAGTATTGTAATTAAGTATGTTAAATTATTGATCTGGATTAAACAGAATTTTTGAATAAATTGGGATAATTTCATATACACATAAAAGCATGAAAGAAAATGTTACCCAGGGGCTAAAACTCTGAGAATTAAAAAAAATACTTTAGGACATCCAAAGATATATTTATAAGTCTTGAAACTTCAATGGCATAAAATGATTTTTTTGTTCTTCCACGTTTCTTTGTGGAAAATGACTTTTACCTTTTTTTTTTTAAATATCTTTATTGGAGTATAATTGCTTTACAATGCTGTGTTAGTTTCTGCTTTATAACAAAGTGAATCAGCTATACATATACATATATCCCCATATCTCCTCCCTCTTGCATCTCCCTTCCACCCTCCCTATCCCACCCCTCTAGGTGGTCACAAAGCACTGAGCTGATCTCCCTGTGCTATGTGGCTGCTTCCCACTAGCTATCTATTTTACATTTGGTAGTGTATATATACCCATGCCACTCTCTCACTTCGTCCCAGCTTACCCTTCCCTCTCCCCGTGTCATACAGAGTGAAGTAAGTAAGAAAGAGAAAAACAAATACCGTATGCTAACACATATATATGGAATCTAAAAAAAAACAAAAGCAAATGGTTCTGAAGAACCTAGGAGCGGGACAGGAATAAAGACACAGATGTAGAGAATGGACTTGAGGACTTTTACCTTTTACTTGAAGAAGTCACTAATGGTAAAAATAAATTGGCTCAAGTATTGTGCAGATGATGGACGTGTGTGTGTAAATGTATGAAAACTTCTATTTGGGTTTCTATGTTGAACCACACAGGGCAAATAGGTTATTTTTCTTTTAAATTCCATTCTCTCTTTTTCTATAAGAAAGCTGTTTCTGTCATTGCATAATCACTCTGAACATCTTACAACAATAGATGAAACTAGAGTGAAGTCAGCTGAGACAGAGTTTTCCCCACCAAAGTGCCCTATAGCTTGAAAGGAAGAAGCAGATAGAGGCCTCATTCTCTTGTCTACAAATATAGACACAGTTGGCACAAAATAACAATAATATCGGCATCTCTGAAAAAACATGTATATTATTTTAAGAGAACTTAATTTTAAGAGAACTCTTGAATACACACTTTTGTGTTAATTTAGATATAGGAAGGTCAGAATTAGCATACCTGTCAGCACCACAGATTCACAATTAAGCATGTTTAAGAATTTGCTGACTAATAGTATTAAATGCCTAGAAAACATCTTAACGTTACATATTTGAAAAAACTTTCCTTCTATCAAACCTTGAGTAACTATAAGCTTTTCATCTCAATAAAACTTGAAGGAATTTCTTTAATTTACTCATATCAGCCGATAGAAAATTAGCAGCATATCTGCTTTCTGACCTCTTTCATTTGCTGCTCTTTACTAATTGGAGAAATTTGATGGATGCCAGAGAGGAAAATTAGGTTCTTTGGCTAAGAGCTCTATTCCAACAAGTGTAATGCACTCCTGACATTTACAAAGATACCATTAAAATTCTCTATATACAGCTACTTACACAGCCCTGTCAGTCATGCAAATGTAATAGAAGCCAAATAAATTAAACTTTGAAATAATAAAATAAAAGTATTGAAAGTAACGTGTCCATATTGGCTTTTTTACACACAAGAGTGAGAAATTACTAGAAACTTCGCAAAATATCATATTTGAGTCTTTCCTTCCTGCCTTAAAAGGAGACTTTTAAAGAGCTTTTAAAACACATCCAACCCAATATTCTCACTTTAATCAGCAGAAGCCACCTAAAGGAAGAATGGTCTGTTTAGCACTCAGCTTTACTGTGTCATTAGGAATTGCTGTGCTAAAAAACATTTTCAATAATTGCCGCTACATTTTAAGAATTTGCACATCATTAAATTTAAAGAATTAATATAGCTACCACTCCCAAAGAATATATAAACGTTCAGCTTTTCTAACTAAATTCTAGAGTATTATCTAGCATAGTTTCTTATTGAATGAACTGTCCTTTTGGACTGAATCAGACACTTTAGTAAGTCAATGTTTGTGGAACCAATGGAAACACAAATACAGCTGGCTTTAACCATTTCTTGTTAGATAATGTGAGGATCTAGAGAATTACTTAAAAATTAAGGAAAGTAACCATCTTTAATTTCTGTGAAAAAATCTATTTTTAAAGCTCAGAATTGGGGCTTTCCTGGTGGCGCAGTGGTTAAGAGTCCGCCTGCCAATGCAAGGGACACGGGTTCGAGCCCTGGTCCGGGAGGATCCCACATGCCGTGGAGCAACTAAGCCCGTGTGCCACAACTACTGAGCCTGTGCTCTAGAGCCTATGAGCCACAACTGCTGAAGCCCGCGCCTGGAGCCCATGCTACGAGACGGGAGAGGCCACCACAGTGAGAGGCTCGCACATCACAGCAAAGAGTAGCCCCCGCTCACCGCAACTGGAGAAAGCAACCCCGCGCACAGCAACGAAGACCCAACGCAGCCAAAAATAAATAAATAAAATAAATTAATTAAAAAAAAAACCTCAGAATTAACTTTCAGCTTAATATTTTGGAATGAGTGTATGCCTCCACCCCTAACGTACCATTGAATTGATCCAAAACATACCAAAAGAAATATATGAAATCATAGAGGGCCAGGAAGAAAAAAAACAGTAAGCCAGAAATTTGATGACTTTCTAAAAGATAGAAAGCAGATGGGGAAAATTCGAGTCAACGTGGAAGTATATGATATTATGCACAATAATGAGAAAGTTATCATTTCCACCACGGATGCATAAAATACTATCTAATATACTTTAAAACAAATATAAAAATGTATATAACCAAGGTTGTAAATGAAAACAAAAAATGCTCAGGGAACCAAAAATGAAGAGAAAACTCAAACGTAGACTGGTGAGGAGGTGGTAAAGCTAAAATAATCCAAGGAGAAAAGGACCCTGCATGAAACAGGGAATCTTGAAGGATTCTGCTTATCTGGTGGAAAAAGAGTCTCTCATAGGTAGCAAGAACACCAAGTTTATCCCAAGCTTGGTTGTAGGGCTCAAATTTATTCCATCTGCATGGTGAGATAATTTTAGGCCAAAAAGTTAACATAGAAAGTAGTCCAAAACGGGGAAATTATAGAGCCACCCTAGAGGCAGAAGTGGAGCAATGTTATAGAGAAGCATCTTCTACTCACATGATGCTGGTCTCTTATGGAAAGCAACATCTGCTGAAGATGAATTTGCCATAAAAGGAAATCATAAACACCAGAAAGAATGAGCCACCATGAGGGAAATCCAGCAGACACAAGTAATGGAATAATTTGTCTCTAAAAATGAAAACTAGTTGAACAATCAAAATTCAACTTTAAAATAAGCTTAGTTAAAAATATTGGAAGCAGTTTAAAAATAAAGTGAAAATAAAATGGTAGAAAGGCAGACACTGGGTAAAATATCTTGGAGAAAATTTAAACAAGTCATGATCCTGTTTGTGAAGAGGATTTATATATTATCTCTAGCCTTTTTAGAAAATATAAAGTTATATTTTATGTTAGAATATTTATGTTCACTAAAATGTGATAGAGTATCCAATTTTTAAGCTAGTAAAAAATATATAAATAATATATTTATCAATCCAATAAAAGGCAGTAAACAATAAATACAATAAAATAAACTGTTGAAATTATCTCTGGGAAGTGGGACTAGAAATGTGTAGGAAGGTATTTTTATTTTACTATCTTCGCTGTAGTTTCAAATTTCATTACTGTTGTTTCGAGGTGCATGTATTACTTTTTCAGGACATTAAAATTTTAATTACAAAATAAAAAGCCCTTAGTAACAACAGGAAAGAAATGCATAAGCATTTTGTCATGGCTTTCCTTGGTGAAAGGAATTATGGTTTTTTTAAAAATGTTTTTCTGTGCATTGCATTTATAATCAGAAAATTAAATAAATCCTTTTTCTTGATCAGGCCTGATTGTTTGGTCTATGCAGAAATATCACTTCTATTTTTAAGCTATATGGATCTTAGGGCCAGCATCTCTAAATCTTCTCTCAATGCTCCCTGAGCTCCATTTTCATATCTTATTGTGATTTACACCTCCAAATTTAATTGTCTACTAAATACCCAATATAATTGAATAGATGATTGTAATTTTCATTCGTTTCATTGTTTTATATTATTTGTCCCAATTGATCCCAAAGCTTGTAGACAAATGTTATAGACGTGATACTAACATAAACACAATTAAACAACTAATACAAAGAGTACTTATTAATTTCAAGGCTTTCTTCCAAGGTGTTTTCACATATTAACCTATTTAATCCTCTTGCTAATACTTTGAAGTCAGTACTATTATTCTCTCCATTAGGGATGGGGAAACTGAGCTAAAGAGAGGCCAAGTAACTCACTTAAGGCAACAAAGCTATTCTGTACTGGATGTAGAGAAGAGCAGGTATATAGCTGATGGGTGGCACTTCAGCTCAAGTGGCCTGCCTTCAGAATCCTGCTTATCACTTTATACCCATGCAGAGAATGGAACTTAATGGAACATGTTTTACCAGTAAGATCACTCATTTTTTACTTCATAGGATACATGATTCTTTTATTGCTTCTTTCAAAAATATCAATACCTAAGTAATTTCATTCGTTTATTCATTTAATTGGAAACCAATTATGTGTAAGTTTTATACCCACTCTACTACCATAAAATATTTGAGAGTGCTAATTTTGATTCATGCTACTAGGACGCAAATTCACTGTAAATTACCTTAGGATTCATTGCAGGATAGTTAAGTAAGCCATAGACTTCATCATGAAAGACTAATAGGAGATCAAAAGAATGCCCAATGACTCTGGGTTGTTTTTTGTTTTTGTTTTTTTTCTCTAGTATGCCCTGTGTTATGCCTTTACTATAACAAGTATTTAATACTAGAATAAATAGTGCACATGAAATCAATTTTACCTAAAACAGCTCTTGTCAATATGAATGAGAATAATTTAGTTTCTAATTTTCTAATGAAATTTCCACTTAAAAGAATTTTCCCCAACTGAAAGATTTTTACTTAAAGTTCCTTAAAGAGATTTCTATTCCTCATTTATTCTGCAGAAACAAGGAAGAAAGAAAAACATGATGGTGGTGGGATACAAAAACAAAGCAAAAACCCTCTGTTTTCAATGAAAAATGTGAGTAGAGGTTACCCCAAAACACAGACTTTGAAGCACATTTCCATCACTGCCAAAGTCTGAAGAAACATGGACCTAAGGGGGGGTGCATCAGGGAAAAGTGACAGTTGCTTTCTCCTTCTCTTACTTTTAGGAGAATGCAGTTTGTCCCCAAACCCGCTAGCTTATACGCCCTGCCCACACAGGTGAACAGCCCCCCCACTGTCAGCATCCCCACCACAGTATACATGATTCTACAATTTGTTACAATTGGTGAACGTATATTGTTACATTACCATCACCCCAAACCCACAGTTCATATTATGGTTCATTCTTGGTGGTGTACATTCTGTGGGTTATGACAAATATATAATGACATGTATCTACTATTATAGTATCATAGAAAATTGTTTCAGTGCCCTAAAAATCATCTGTGCTCTGCTTATTCATATTTCATGCATATATTTTGAAAGGAAAAGAAGATCGTGGGGTGGGGGGAACAAAGGGAAATGCAGTTAAAAAACATAAATCTCAAGAAGAATCAGCCCCAGCTTGGGGAAAGTGCTTAGTTACTCTTACATAGATTTAATATCTTCTGCATATATTTTTTTAAAAAAATCAAAGTGAACTGAAAAAGTATAAAATTAAAAATAATTTGGATAATATGATAGATATTGAAGACAGACAAGTGAGATCCAACATGCCCATAATTGGTGATCCTGAAGAAAAGAAGCAATATAAAAACCATCTCCCCATTCTCTGGGAAAAAATTAAATACATAGTGTAACAACAAAAAATTTTGAAATAAAAGAACCTCAAATCAATGGAGTACACCATATTCAAGCAAAGTTGATGAAGACCGACCAACTTCAGAACATATTCTGGCAAACACAAACAGACAAACAAGAATCATGTGGACATCCATCACAATAAAAGCAACTTGTATACAAGGATGAAAATTTCAAACATATCTAAAAAACACTGGGCAGCACCATTCAATATGGGAGGTGTCCTCAGCTTTGTTTATAAATATTTACAAATTTCTGAAGGAAAAAATAAGTTTGATTCAAGAAAGATAACTTGTCTTTCATGTATAAGGCAAATGGAATAAACAGTCTATCTAAGCACAGAGAAAATACAGCATCTATGACAGTTTCTTTGGTGGAGGGGTACTACTTAACAGTGACCTCCAACAACCTGAGAAATAATTCAAAATAAAGAATACAGGAATGGTGAATTGAGCAATTGGTAAGGACTGAATCCTTTCAAATTTGAAATAAGTCCAAACCAAGACTGTAGGAATTAAGCCAGGATGTAAATACTGTAAATCTCAATAATGTAAAACTGATAATATAATTAAAATTCAGGTGGTATGTGTAAGGGAGATAATCATAAAGTACATGTGCTAATTTCTTTATCACAACAAGGACTTATAAGAGATTGTTTAATAGTTAAACATGCATTCTAAAAATGAGTTGAAACTATTAACATTTTCATAATTGTTGTTCTTAACTCTAAGGTAATTTTTCTGGAACTAATCTCTCTGTTGCAAAGAAATGAATACCCAAAATTTAGCCATTTCTTCAGTTTCATATCAGCTCCTTTTTTTTTCTGCTTAATCCAAATCTAAAATTAAATTCAGTACCTTTTTTAAAGAGTAGGGTAAAATCATATCCTTTTAAAAAATCTATCTATGGATCTATCTATCAATCGTCGATCATGTTATTTAAACTCTTCTTATTTGTAAAAAAAAAAAAATTAAATATGTACGGTAAGAAATCGTTCTTACCAAAGTCTTTCTCTTTCTCATTTAGGCATTGGCATTGGATGTCTCCAGTGATAGTCTTTAAATTTCATGGTTGTTATTTATGAGTGTTGAGATTTCTTTTTCAAACTTTTATGTTTGAGTTATTTTTAATGAGTATAGCTTCTGCTACTGCATTCTAAATAACATGATGTTAAATACATAAAAGAATAATTTCATAACCTTCCTCCACTAAAATAATTTAAAAGGTACAAATTTACTTTTGTACTACTGAGTATTTTATTTGTCAGAAAAATAAAGTATGCAAACAATATACCTCACATGCTTTTTACAAGATAATTAATTTGTTTTGTCTAAGTTTGGACCAAATATGTAATAATTTTCTAAATGACAATGTAAATTCTTTTTATTAAGGAAAGTTACATGGAGAATTAAAAAAAAAACTATTCTGGTACTTCACTAGAAATGTTCAAAGAAGTAATGCACAGTAGTTGATGGGCTTTTTTTTTTTTTTGCTAAGATGTGATAAGTTATGCATTTATATAACCTCATATAAAGCCTTATATAAAAGTTTGCAGATTTATATATTTGAAATCTTTGGACTGCATAGCCATGTTGTTGCTTTAAAAAAAAAATCACTGAAGCATCAAAGATAAAATGACTCTGTATTTCTGTTTGTTATACACATCTTGTCAGTATTTTTGTATGTATCTGTTTGTTTTGTGAATTTGTGTAGGTTTATATGTGTGTGAAAGAAGGGAGGGTCAAGGGAGAGTGTGCTTAAATGTCTCTTTTTTTTTTTTATAAAATACAATGCACATAAATTGGTAGTCTTTAAAAACAATAATCAAAAAAAGATGACAAACAAACCCATGAGGCAAATGAAAATTGTTCAAAACAAGCAATTCAGTATTCAACATATGGCTTCTTTTTTTATAAAGACCTTTGAAAAACATTGCCACTTTAGATAAGATTATGAATACCTCATTTTCTGAATTGATTCTGTGTAATTCTACTGTTCTCCCTATTTTTTCCTCTTCTATTTAGTCATTCTGTGAATGTTTCTCAGAGGACATAGTCAGGATGCTGATTATTTAAACATAAGTAGTTTACAATTGGAGAAGCAAAACTGTGAATTCCAATTTCCCCCCAAACCCCCAATGTTGACAATATTCCATTAACATAATGGGTTATATGTGGCTAATCTCAGAGCTCTTAAAAGTTTTATTCCCAAGTCATCAACTTTTGAAACTTTCCATAAAGTATTATACATACCTTAACACTGACAAGCTTAACTATTATAAATGGAAACTCCAGAAGCTATTATCTAGAAGCTACATAAGAGGCAAAATACCAGATAAATTTGGTGAGCTCATGTGACCTCCAGTCTTGCTTTGCTCCCCTAACTAAAACCCTCCCCCAGGAAACTTTTTATAAACATTCCTTTAAATCATCCGTTGGACACTGTAAACCCCACCCCTTTACCCTTTGATGAAAAAAATTTAGCAATCACATTTTCCCATTTGCCATTACAGAAAGGGCATGAAGCCATCTGAAAGTACCAGAATTAGCACTGTCATCCCATCTTGCCCATTAGTTTTACTGCAGCAAAGACTAGTGAAACACTGAAAAATATACCTGTAGTCTCTTTCCCTGGTTTGATCCTAAGCTCCTCCGAATACAGATTCAATACATTTTCTTTCACAGGAATAAATGCATTTTAAGCATCAGCATCATAGAGACACAGCATAAATAAAGCAGAGACTTCTCCCCCAACCCCAGCTTTTACCTGTTATGCTAATACAAAGACATTGAAAGGAAGAAAAGCTGCAGCTCGCCCAGCAATATTCTCATTGCAGCAGACAGCACAATTTTGTACTTACAGATCTTGCCAGGGAAATGTCTCGGGATCTTTACAATTTTTCTGCAGAACTCTGTTTCAAGCTCTCAGCCAGGCATGCTGTGCATCCAGGCAGAACCAAGCCGTATGGAATGTCTATGCAGCTGGGAGATAATGGGACTCTTTTTCCCAGCTGGGACCGCAAGCCTTTTATCCACTGAGTACTGCGTGGCTCTTCTCTGGTCTTAAGCATAAAACACGCTTCTCTCCTGCTGCATTCCTGACGGAACCTAGACAATTAGTTCTTGAGGCACATGTGCAAATCTCCCGTTTGGAATATTCAAGAGGAAAATTCTCCCTACATTGAAAAGCCAGTTCTATCTTCATCATCCTTCACAGAATCAGAGAATGCTGAGAGCAGCTGCCATTCCAGTGGCATGAAAGATTAAATTCACCCTCCCCTTTTTTTGACTAGAGATAGTCACTCCTGTTGGGTCGTCAGAAAATCTCTCTTATTGAAAACTGGGTCAGGCTAACTACTTATTAGGTTTCCAACAGGAAAAGAAGTAAATTTTTTTCTTCCTATGGTTTCACTGCATTGTCATTTGCAAGCAAAGATTAAGCTGGTCAAGGGTCTGCCCTAATTTAGACTATATTCAAACGTAAGCTTTCTTAAGCTTTCATGCCTGTAGCTCCTGCGACTCGTTAGGGTGAAGAGAAAAGGGAAATAAAACCCAAGGATCTTATGCACTGTCACTGAATCCTTTCTAAACCATAATTTTAAAATACGTGCATGAGGCTTCTAAAAGACAGGTAAGCACATAAAGTAAAGGCCAAAAGAGTATAGCTGCTCTCTCAGGTTACATATGTATAATCTCCTGAGGCTGAGGGCCACTGTATATGTGTTTGCAAAACAACTCTGTAAGGAAAAGAATGCTGTTTGTGTTTCACATCCAGCCCTTCAGCTAAACTTTTTAATATGTTTGAGCTTTGCTATTGCTTTTGAAGGGAGTAACAGCTTGTTGAATAAAAGCTAAGAGATAGGAAGACCACCTGCATGCAGAGACACCAACAGATACACACATGGCTACAACATGAGAGCAGAAAAATTGCTTGGGCTTATTTTCATGTTGTAATAAAAAGAAATTGCACTTTTTACATCTTAAAGTAAATAGATACTGGGAAGATGAAATCCACAAATCAAATATGGTATCTTTCAGACTCAGTTTTCTTTTATCTGTTGAGCCAGAAGGTTTCTATGACTGCGTGTTATGACTACATTCTATGGATTTCTATGATTACATTCTTCTGTAAATATGTCAGTCACATACCTCATTTCTACACAGGGTCTAACAAACATCATAGGGGGGTTTAGAGAGGAGTTAATGCTTCATAACACTAGGTAAGCTCAAAATGGTCTGTACTATTCTTCTAATTCATGGGGAGGCAAATTGGAAGAATTATTTTATAGGGATATTTGTCTTAGTTGAACCTCAAAACTTTTTAAGTTAAAGGCATCTCTCTCTTTTGAAATCAAAATTTTGTTTATTTATAAAAATTCCAACATGCTGAATTTTTCTGAGGATGTATGAGAAAAATAGTCATAATGTAGTAAGTTTTTCCATGAAGAGGAATTCATTTAGTTTAAAGGACACCCCTTGACTCACATCTCTAATGCTTCTGCCCCATATTCAAAGACAGCTAATTGCTTTACTTCCTATTTCCCAGAGAAGGGAATAAAAATCAGAAGAGGGCTCTAGTAGCTCCTCCTACTGCATCTAATTACACACTTGCACCTGTACCCATAGACTCTGCCTTCACTTCTGCTTCTGTGTGTGAACCATGCTCCTTCCTCAGGCCAGGTCCTCCACTGTGTTCTAGTTACTGTGCTCTCTTACATATTCAAACACTGTTCCAGCTACTTGTCCCCCTTTTCAGAATCACCAGTTCTGTCTTTTTTAAAGCACCTTGAATGAATTGTCTATACTCATGGTCTTCAAATCATCCTTTTTCTTTCTCCCTTGAATCCAACTTAATTGGCTTTTTCTCCCCACTGTTCCCTGTCTCACTAGCTGTTCCTGCTCAGAAACTTTTGCTGGTATCTTCTCATCTTCCTAATCTTTAATCACTGGCAGCATCAAAGTTTTAAATTAAGGTCTGTACACTAAAAACTATAAAGGAGTACTGAGAGAAATCAAATAAGACCTAAATAAGTAAAGAAATATACCATGTTCATGGACTAGAAAACTCAATATTTTTAAGAGGTCAGTTGTCTACAAATAGGTCTTTAGATTTGAAATAATTCTAATCAAAATCTCAGCTAGTTTTCTTGTGGCAGTTGTCAAGTGATGATAAAATTTCTATAGAATGAAAATAGCTAAGAAAAGTAAAATCAAAATAATAAAGAACAAAATTGGAGAAATTATACTCTGATTTTACCACTTACTACTGCCCTAAAGTGATCAAAGCAGTGTAGTATTGGCAGGATAGTTCAACAGAACATAATAGAGTGTCTAAAAATAGAACCACACTTTAATGATCAATTGATTTTAGACAAAGGTGCCAAGATAATTCAATGATGAAAGCATCATATTTCAATAAACGGTGTTTAAACAAATCGATATTTATTTGGAATAAATTAACCTTGACCCACCATACATACACATGCAAAAAAAGGATCACAAACGTAAAAGTAAAATTTGAAATGGATCACAGACCTAAAAGTAAAATTTTAAAACTTCTAAAAGAAAATATACAAGTTATTGGGCTAGGTAAAGATTTCTTAGGACACACACATACATACACATTTATACACAATAACACAAAACATAGCGAAAAATAGAAATATTGGGCTTCGTCAAAATGGAAAATGATCTTTGAAATATATCATTAAGGAATTTTTACAACTCAATAACAAGAAGACAACCAACTAAAAAAGTTTTTTAAATATATAAACGGACAATTCACCAAAGATATGTGAATAACATTTAAGCACATAAAAAAAAGGTGCTCAACATCATTATTCATCAGGAAAAATGCAAATTAAAACTGCAGTGAAATACCACTGCACACCTATTAGAAAGAATAAAATTAAGAACACTGAAAATACCAAAGCATTTTTGAGGATGTGAGACAACTGGAATTCTTACTCCTGGCTGCTTAGAGTGTAAAGTGTTAAAACTACTTTGAAAAACAATTTGATAGTTTCTTAAAATACTATTACCAAGAAACTCCACTCCTATGTATTTTCCCAAAAGAAAAGAAAGCGTATGTCTACACAAAGTTTTGCAGTGAAGATTCAGAGCAATTTTTTCCTAATAGCCAAAAGTTGGAAACTACACAAATGTCCATCAGAAGATTAAGGGATTAAAAAATTGTGCTACTTTTGTAAATGTAATATTAGTTAGCACTAAAAAGACAAAAATTACTGATACTCATTACTTAGATTAATCTAGAAAATAATATGCTAACAGAAAGATATTCAAAAAAAGGCATGGCAGTTTTATACTGACAGAAAACAAAAAATGGTTGCTTAAGGCTGAGGTGGGAGAAGATTAATTGCAGCTGGGCATCGGGGTATTTTAAAGTGCTGAAAATATTGGTTTTGATTTTGATAGTGGTTACCTGGTATGTACATTTGACAAATGTTTTCATACTCTACAAGTGGGTATGTTTTATTTCATGTAAAGTATATCTTACAAAGTTGAGTTTTAATAAATTAAATGATGATGATGGTAGGTAGTTTTTCTTACAGGTTTTGGAAAAATAAATACTGACAAGCCTATCATTCTGACCAAATATTATTATTTTTGCTATTATTGTTATTACTGATTTTAGTGGACAATGAAAATTGTCCTCTCCAATCTCTTCTATGATTGTTAGTCCTTTCAATCCTTTTTTGATCTACCTGTGTCAATTTGATTCATTTTTATTTTTCTAGGGATCAGTGATGATGATGGTGATGATGGTGATATTGAGAGGTAACTTTTATAGCCCAAAATACGTGCCAGGTAGTGTTTTAAGTATTTTATATTATTTATTTAATCCTCACAATAACCTGATTAGTGTTACTATTTTCCATATGTAACAAACAAGGAAACTGAAGCACATAGAGGTTAACTAAATTGTCTAAGAGCATCTAGGCAGGAGATAGTGTAAAGGAGGGATCAAACCCAGGCAGTCTGGCTCAAGAATTCAATATTAATATTGATTTTATTATTCAAATCTTTATATTCCTTTTTACATTTTGTCACTTGACATGTCAAATTCTGTGAAAAGCATATTAAATTTCTCCCACAAAGATTTTTTAAATCAAGTAATCCTCATTTTTCAAGAAGCTTTTGCACTACATATTCTCCTGCTAGATTGCTTAATGGATAAAGGTTATGTGTGTGTGTGTGTGTGTGTGTGTGTGTACATATATATCACTATGTATCTCACTATAGTGAGATATATATACTATATATTGTATCTATCTACCTATTCTCTACCTACCTATACAGTGAATTGCATCTTTATGAGTGTATATGTATGTATATATACATATGATTGCATCTTTATGATATTATAACAACTTTAGGAATCCTTTTAAAACTTGTTTACATCTCTTGGACTTGAATTCTATTTGGCATCCCTGCTTTCTGGTTTGCATTTTCCTGTATACACTTGCACATTAACAAAATTTTTTGCCACTTTGTTTTAGCTGTCTTTCTCATAATCATCATAAGGTTGGGCTTTCTTTTTTTTTAATTGGGGTATAGTTGCTTTACAATATTGTGTTAGTTTCTGCTGTACAACGAAGTGAATCAGCTATATGTATACACGTATTTCCTCCCTCTTGGACCTCCCTCCCACCCCCCCCCCCACCCCGCCCATCTAGGTCACCACAGAGCACCGAGCTGAGCTCCCTGTGCTACACAGCATATTCCCACTAGCTACCTATTTTACACATGATAGTGTATATATGTCAATCCCAATCTCCCAATTCATCCCAGCCCCGCTTCCCCTTCCCGTGTCCACATGTCCATTCTCTACATCTGTGTCCTTATTCCTGCCCTGCAAATAGGTTTATCTGTACCATTTTTCTAGATTCCACATATGTTCATTGCAGCAGTACTCACAATAGCCAGGACATGGAAGCAACCTAAATATCCACTGACAGATGAATGGATAAAGAAGATGTGACACATATATACAATGGAATATTACTCAGCCAGAAAAAGGAACGAAATTGGGTCATTTGTAGAGAAGTGGATGGACCTAGAGTCTGTCATACAGAGTGAAGTAAGTCAGAGAAAAACAAATATCGTATATTAACACACATATGTGGAATGTAGTTGGGCTTTTTTAACCCAATGTGGCTCTGCTTTCTGATAGGGTAGCTTAGTGCATTTGCATTTAGTGTGGTATCTGGCATTCGTATTGGAATCTCTTTCTTTCTTCTCAGTCTGGCTGAGGCATGGAGTTGGGAGTCTTTCTGTGTGCAGATATTTGCCACATGCCCACATGGTCTGGGAGACATTGAGACCTGCAGTTCAGGTTCTACCCAGTGCAGTAGGACAGCCTCATTCGGCAGGGCCCCCCACATTAGGCACAGGCTGACGGGTGTAACGTGTGTCTCAGTTCTGCCACAGAATTCCTTCAGCAGTTAAGTCAACGTCAGGGAACTACGTACGAGACGCTGCTGTTTTTCCCCTCATGGCCTCAGGGAGCATTTCCCTTCATGCTGCTATTTCCTCTGCTCTCTTGGTACCAAAGGGAAACAAACAGACAAACAAACAAAAACAACAAAAGAAAACGGTGCTCGTCTTCATCCCAACACTTCCCAGTAGAATACATAGGCTCCTCTTACCTGCCGACTCTTGAAGTGGGTCCCCCAAATTTTATAAGCTTCAAGCCCCACAAAATCTTGATCTATTTCTTCCTCTTGAAAACATGCCTATTAACTATAACTGATATATAGTTGCCTTATTGTGAAGAAACCTCTAATGACATTCTTTCTCTAAAGGAATTAAAAGAAAGGTTACTTTATTGAACTAATGCAATTATTTAAAGATATATGATATACCAACACAGAGGTGTTGTTTTCTCGATGTCATTGTTTTGTTACCTTTATTTTCTATTCAGATACTTTGGTATGCACAGCTGTTCTAAATAACCCTTGTTTAAAAATGTGTATATTTAATGAGATATTTTCCCCTGCCCATGATAGGCATTTCTCCTAATATTACCAAAATATAAACAATTTTTTATAATTTCCTGAGGGCTTCCCATGGGCCAGACGCTAACTCTAAAATCTCGCTTAACCTTTACGACGACCCTATGATGTAGTTACTATCACCTTTGCTATACTGGCACCTGAGATTTGGAAAGATTAAACAGCATGCCAAGATCATACAAATTGTAAAAGGCCAAACAGGGATTTGAACACAGGTCCATTACACTCAACATCTGTCTCCTGAACCTCTCTGCTAGGAGCTCTTTGCTGTATCCAATGGCATATCTAATGGAAGGCAAAAATAACTGCTATAATTTTTAAGGTTATTTCACTCTTTAAGACATAAAATAAAAGGTTTCTCTTGAACACAATTGTTTAAGCTATAACTGCACAGACTTTGACAATTAACTAGATAATTAAGCCCTATATTATTTATAGAACAGCTGATTTCTCATGAAAATAGTATGAATCTAAATATTTGGCTCAACTCTCCACTGTGCTTTGAAAAGGATAGAAGTGGTCCCAAGAAATGTAAACTATAATTTTTCCCTTACCATTTTCTTTTCCTTTTTGGTGAGGGAGAGGTAGGGATTAGAGTGCTATGAAGGGAAGTTCAGTACACATATTACATTTACTTTCCCTCAGAAAAAAGCACATTGAAGGAAGGATGATAACAGTTTTCTTAGTCTTTTGCCCCAACACAAAATTGTTTTTTCACTTTATACCACGTATGTATAATTTTAAAGATATTCAAAAATTCACTTCCCTTTGGAAAAAAAGGAACACTTTTTTGCCTGGAAATGTATTGCTTTTCGAAGGGAAAATAGTCAGGGAAATGAATATATTCTTTTTCTACCACATAGTAAGAAAAGGTATATTTTAGAAGAAGTATATTCCAATAATTCAGTTCAAACACCTTGAATATGTTCATATAAATATAGAAGAATTTTTACACAATGGTAACTTACAACAGGGAGTAGGTAAGACCTGGTATCTTGTGACATGAATTATTTTTCTTCAACCAGAGGTGGACACTGAGAAATTGTTCCATGGAACTGCCTGCCACCTGCTGCTTCCAACACTGAATTTTAATGAGCACCAATTGCTCTGCAAGGCTCACTATTTTAGGAGTATTATTTACCATGAGGCCCACTATGATTTTTCTAAATTATAGAGTAAATTGCTTGGGCCCCAGTGAAAATAGATGTATTTCATTAATGCGGCTCCTCTTCTAGTCTAATCTTTTTAACCCTGAAGATTGAGACATTTTCCATGCATAATAATTATGATTGTATCCTATTTCCTAGACACAATGAAGAGGTCACAGCACATAAACTCTAAAATCTGGAGCTTAGCTGCTTAAACAACTGTTCTGGCTTCCCCATTCTTGTCCTTCATTTATGCAATATACGAATTATTACACTGAGTTTTAATGGTGATTAGACATAGAAAACATGAGTTTCATCAGAGTTTCCATCAAGTAGTAGAATTTACTTATTGGCCCACTGGCATCATTACCAGAAATACTGCACAGGTTTTTCTTTCACTGACAATGCAATGGTATTTCTTTCATAATCATGTGGTAGATTGGTTTATTACCTTCAAGTCTTTATCCTTCCCTGTGTATACACAATTGCTATTGCTTCATTGTAGGTGGAGTATGCTTCCCTGTCCCTTTTTTGGACTTGACATGTGGCTTGCTTTGACCAATAGCATATGAATATAAGTCACAGTGTGCTGGCTATAGGCCTAGGTTTTAAGTAAATCCATGTGTTCCTGTTCACCTTCTTGTTCCTTTGGTGTTACCATAGAAAAACATGTTGGCTAGCCTGCAGTCCAAGGAGAATGAAAGATACTTGGAGTAGAGCTACTTCAGCTGATTCACAGACTTGGGTAATAAGCAAGCTGCTTGGCTAAGTGCAGCCCAGATGGGCTGAACCTCAGCTATCTTGTAAACACAAGCAATAAAATCAATTTTTATTATTTTAAGCCACTAAATTTTGGGGTGATTTGTCATGCAACAATAACTAGCCAACATAGATATTATCACTCCTTGAACCCAAGTCAACATAGTCTGGATTCTTTTTAGAGCAGAGCCTGAGATAAGGACTTTTTGTCTTTTGTCATATATGAGTGATTTATTTGAAAATGTGATCTCAGAGGAGTGAGGGACAAAGAGAATTAGAAAGGGAGCAAGAAAATCCAATACAGGATGTATCATTGAGTTTTCCATCACTAAGTATGAATGGTTGTTCAATAATATGGGAACATCTAAGAAGTTTATCATATCCAGTGCCTCTCTGGGCTATCCACCTAGATTGAGCACGAGAGAAGCATGTATCTGTTGGCTCCCATCCCCAATGGTAACATGATCATATACTTCATTATGTAAAACAGGACAATTATAACAGTAAAAAGAGAAAGTATTAATAGTAATGCTGGCACAACTGGTATAACTCAAATCTATCCTGGGCCATTGAGGACATGTGACCACCCTACATATTGGTCCAAGATTGTCCTAGGAGACATTAACTCTTCTACACATCCATGGTACAAATACATGAGTGCCAATCAGGTTTGTGTGCTCACTCAACACCATGGAATCAGAAAAACTGCTGAATGGGAAACAAGAGTTATGAGAGATAAAATTTGTCAGGTAACATCTGTGTTAGATGAAACATTGCCTTGAATATTTGGTCAGACTGAGAAGATTTGAAATTGTGCAGAAAAAGGCATTGAATTTAGTTCCCACTTTGCCGTACTCAGATCTATTCAAAACCTTCATTAAGTCCAATCAGTAACAGAGTCAACTTCTGGATTGAGCCAGGCAAATTCTCTGCAATGACTTAAAAACAAGAGGCTTAGAGAAAAATAGCTATAGCCCCACTGAAACTAGACTTGGGGTGGTAACTGGTAACTCTCATCTCATTTCTTTACTACCAAATCTAGATTTTCTTACCCTCAGCTAGCAGTTTGGCTGTCCTTGACTATCTGTTTAGGTAACCCAGATGTACTTCCCTGGGGAGATTATACCCTTAGACCTCTTGCCCTAGTGAGACTACATTGGCACACTTCCCAACTATTATTTTACAATAAAACTCAAGAGATAATCCAGTGTATAGTCAGCATTACAGATGTACTCCTCCAAGACCCCACTCTGTAGCAGAAAATGTTGCTCCTAATGGTATTAAGGGTTAGCTAGTCCCAGCAATATATTAATTTCTTTCTTTTTCTATGTGTCACTAGAATAAGATAATTAAAGAGATCAAGTAGAAGTCATAGAATATTTATTGTCTCCTAGTAAAAGTTTTCTTCCGTTAGGATTCAGAACCTCTAAATTAAGGAATCTGAAATTGCAGGAGTAGGAGCACAAATTCTGCAAATGGGCAATTGGGAATGATGGTAAGAAAGACTAATTGTACTACTGCCCTTCATTTCATGGATCTACATATCCCACTCACGGGGGACATCACCATATATCAAATGCAAGTTTAGTGTATATATCACATCCCAGATGACTGGCCTCTAACTCTGCAAGGTATGTTCCTGGAACTGTCAACTTAGCTAAGTCTTGAACAGTTCACTCCATCATTACATTTGACTGGCTGTCCCTGAGTAAGAAGGGCATATAGAATGAATGTTGAAAATCCCATTTTCGTTCACCCATTGTCACTCATACTTTGACATAAAATGAATCCCTTCAGCTTAGGCAGTGATATATAGGATACCATAATGATAGATTAAGCATTCTGTAAGTTCTCAGATGGTGGTGCTAGCAGAGGAATTGCAGGCAGGGAAGGAAAATCTATATCCTGAGCAGCTTTCAATTCTGATAAGAATAAGTCACTGTTTCCTTCAGGTTGGATAATGCCCACTATAATCAACTTCCCATCAAGTGGGTGCCTGGATTCCTGAGGAATGGTGCCGTATTGAGGAGTCATGACTGGTCTCTACTGTCAGCAGACTAGGCAAGCAGCAGTGGCAGTAGCTAGTCATCCACACGTTGAAGAAGGGCATGCTGTTGAATTTATGCCTATCTACATCCATGAGGCCGTGGCCACTCAGTTCTTAGGCTTACTGCACCAGAACTTGTGTGGCCAAGAAGAGAGAAAGACTGGCATTCAAGATTAAGTTATTCTCTCCAGTTCAGTGGTTGAGGGCCTCTTTGCAGTGGATGCCTTCTGGTGGACATGAATATAATACACAAAGAAATCACAAATCATGCTTGCTACTATGTGTCTATCTCCAATGACTGTCCCTTGTTTCTGATTTTCTATTCTTGTTCTTTCCAGACTCTCTACTAACTAGGCAAACCATTCATTATTGCTTAAGGGTCCATGTATATTCATAACTCAGGTCCCTTCTCCCTCCCTACAAAGAGAACAATAATTGGACTGTTCACTGCTCAGTCCTCCAGAAAGATTTCCGTTTACCACTTTGTTTAGAGCCACCTCTGAAATAGGATATAATGAGATAGTAGTCCATTTTTGGCTCACACCAATATCTCACAACAACTGAACTGTTATATAGGCTTGATATATGTTTTCCCTCTTCTTTTAGTTGGTCAGTATTTCCAGGTGCAAAATATGTTGGCTGAAAAACTCAGAAGGCCCACCAAGTGACGTGCCTCTTTATTAATGATAGGGGGTATATGGTGAAATAAATTGTCCTATCTTAGAAAGGATGTCTCAGGATGCCACAGATATTTGGACACCTAAAAATGTTAAAGCAGCAGTCCCAGAGCCTTTGTGAGTTTACCTACCATCATATGGGATTTAGCATTTCTTATAATATGGCAGGTCTAATGGTAACAAACTTCCTTAGCTTTGTTTGTTTAGTAAAGTCTTTATCCCTCCTTTGTTTCTGAAGGACAGCCTACTGGCTAAAAAATTCTTGGTTGGCAGTTACTTTCTTTCAATATTCTGAATATGTCACTCCATTCTCTTCTGGCCTGGAAAGTTTCTGTTGAGAAATCTGCCTATGGTCTTATGGTGGTACCCTTACATACAACTTCTCTCTTATCTCTTGCTGCTCTTAAAATTCATTTTTTTGCCTTTGACTTTTGAAAATTTAATTTTAATGTGTCTATGTGTAGTCCCATCCAGGTTAAAACTATTTGGGATCTTTGGGATTCATGGATCAAGAAATCTATTTCTATCCCCAAGTTTGGAAAGTTTTCAGCCATTTTTGCTTAAACATTCTTTCTGTCCCTTATTCTTCCTCTTTTCCTTCTGGAATTTCTGTAATGCGAATATTGTTTCTTTACATTGTGTCACCTAATTCCAGTAGGTTTCTTCACTCTGCCATTCTTTTTTTCTTTTTGCTCCTCTGACTGGGTGATTTCCAATGTCTTATCCTCTAGATCACTGATTCTTTCTTCTGCACGGTCAGATCTACTTCTGAAAATTTCTATTGAATTCTTCAGTTCAGTTATTGTATTTTCCAACTCTAGGATTTCTGTTTGTTTGTTTGATATTTGCTATTTCCTTGTCAAACTTCTTTGTTTTGTTTATGCATTGTTTTCCTAATGGTTTTATCATCTGCCTGTGTTTGCTTGTAGTTCATTAAATGTCCTTAAGAGGATTATTCTGAATCTTAAATCACTTATCATTTTGTCAAACTTAGAAAGTTCTTCTACACATTATGACATATAAAGGAGTACTAGCATTCTCTGTTCTCTCCAAATTTCTCCAACTGCTTTCTTCAGCTATGTTTTTCCTTTTAATTTGCCAATTGTGATAACCTTGTTTTTTGGTCCAGTAGACGTAATTAAGACGTGTGAGTTTTCTATCAATTGATTTGAAATTCTAAAAGCCATTAATCGCATTTTAACTACAGATCTTCCTCAGCTTACAATGAGGTTACATCCTGATAAATCTATCATTAAGTTAAAAATATCATAAGTTGGGGACTTCCCTGGCAGTCCAGTGGTTAAGACTTTGCCTTCCAATGCAGGGGGTGCAGGTTCAGTCCCTGGTTGGGGAGCTAGGATCCCACATGCCTGGTGGCCAAAAAACTAAATCATAAAACAGAAGCAATATTGTAACAGATTCAATAAGGACTTCAGAAAAATACATTTAAGAAAATTAAAAATTAAAAATAAAGTTAAAATAAAAAAAATTTTAAATTAAAAAAATCATAAGTTGAAAATGCATTTAATACACCTAATCTACTGAACGTCAGAGCTTAGTGTAGCCTACCTTCAATGTGCTCAGAACACTTATATTAGCCTTCAGTTGGGCAAATTTATCTAACATAAAGACTATTTTATAACAAAGTATTGAATACCTCATATAATTTATTGAATACTGCACTGTAAGTGAAAACCAGGATACTGTAGTTCTACAGGGACAGAATGGTTGTGCGTATATTGGTTGTTTACCCTCGTGATCGTGTGGCTGAGTGGAAGATGCAGCTGCCACTGCCCAGCATCACGAGAGAGTATCATACCACGTTTTGCAGGGAAAAGATCAAAATTTGAAATTTGAACTACGGATTCTACGGAATGCATATCGCCTCTGCACCAGCATAAAGCTGAAAAATTGTAAGTCAAACAGTCATAAGTCAAGGACCATCTGTATTTTGGATTTCCTTTTCTTCCTTGTGGTTCCAACGTCCACTGCTTTTCAGCCATTCAATAAAAACTATTTCTGGGTTCATATTCAGATAAATTCCTTTATTTTCTGAACTCATCAATTGCTTAGGGTCATGCTACATTTTATTTTACTTTCTATTTGAAACTTGGATGCCCTTAAGTGTTTTTGTGATTTTATCTTTGCTTTTATTTGTTGGGAGAAAAAAAATATTCTTTTTTCAAGTACAACATACGACTATCATTTTCTAGCTTCTTATTAATTTTCTTTTTTAACAGACTCCATTCTATTTTTTCTTTTTCTTTTTTTGGAAGAAATTCAACTTAGATCTTAGAATTTCCTTCACTAAGTTAGACCCTTTCTGACCATCATCCTGCAGCTAATTTTATAGCACTTTAAAGTTACTTTAATTTTTTCTTATGTTTCAAATCTTTCTCTCTCTTGGTTTTCACCTTCCTTTTTTCTGGCACATACCCATATGTATCCTGTGAGTCTTTTTGTCTGAGAAATATTTATTTGGGCACTGGTTCTTTGGTATAGGATTTATAGTCAAAATAGTTTTCTCACATACTTTGAAAGCATTATCTTCTAGAAACTGGTTTTACTTATGCCAGTCTGATTCTGATTCTTAATATATTGCAGATTATCTTTTTTTCTGAAAATTTTAGCACTTTCTTTTGTTTTTTTGAGATCTTATTAAGGTATGTTTAGGTATATCATTTTTTTAAATTTCCTTCCTTTGTCAGTTTTGATTCTTTTAATCTCAAAATGTGTGTCTCTAATATGCTGGGGAATTTAATTTTATTATTTCTTGATAATTCCTTCCCCTCCCTTTATTCTGCTCTTTATTTCTAAAAAGTAAAATAGGTTGGTGTTGCATTTCTTTGATCTTATATTTATCATATCTTTTCTGACTTAGTATCTATTTTCTTGATTCTTTTATCTTAATTATGTTTTTAATCTTCAAGTTTTTACACTCAATGTTTTTGTTTGTGTGTGTATTTAATTGTATTTTTAATATTCTAAATTTTAATAACTTTTATTTCATAATTTGACTTGATTGAGAAACCTTACCTCCTCTCTGAAAGCATTATTCCTTTTCTCCATGATTCTAAATATAGCATTTAATTCCTAATTCTAGAAAAATATCACTATGGAGTGAATTGTGCCCCCTTGTCCCCCAGATTTATAAGCCGAAGCCCTAACCCCAAATGTGAAAGTGATAGTGTCTGGAGATAGGGTCAAGAGGAGGTAATTAAGGTTAGGTGAGGTCGTATGGGTAGTCCCTAATGTAATAGGATTGTGGGCCTAGAAGAAAAGGAAGACCTCTCTCTCTCTCTCTCTCTCTCTGCCAAAGCAGCGTCTGCAAACCAAGAAGAGAGGCTTCCCCAGAATCCAACCATGCTGGCACCCTGATCTTGGCCTTTCAGCCTCCAGAAGTGTGAGAAAATATATCTCTGTTGTTTAAGTCCCCTAGTCTACAGTGTTTTGTTGTGGCATCCTGAGCTACCTAACACAAATACTTATTTTTTTTTTTTAATCATGATAACTGCATATACCATTTGTTTATTGATTTATAAAGCTAGGCTTCTCCTTGTGAGTATTTGGTTCTAGAGAGAAGGGGTACTATTTCTGTCTATATTTCCAACATGCAGTATACTACTTAGTGCTCACTGAAAAGAATTTTGTTGGATTGATTTTGTTGCACGAGCATGATGTGATAGTTTGTTTAGGCAAATCTCAGGAAGTGCTATAGTCAGGCGAGGCAAGTCTATGCCATGATAATAAGTAAACCCGGAATTTCCCTGGCATAACATAACCCAAGCCCAGTGCAGGTTACATGGCTTTTGGCTGTCTTCCAGAGAGTAATTCAGAGACTAGGCTTCTTCTATCTCTCAACTTTGTCACCTCACCCTCCTTTGTTTATACCTGTGCTAAGGAGAGAAAAAGCTTGGGAAAATATATCCACGTATGTACGTCAAGACCAGAGGGACATGCCAGCTCTGCTCATTCTCCACTGGAAGAATGAATCACTTGATTCCTTCTAGATTCATGAGGCACAGGAAATGGATATTAGATAAACAATAACAGTTTATGCCAGATGCCTTCTATAATATGTTGAGAGTTGTATTTAATACTCTAAAATCATCTTGTCTACTTTCTGAATAACCTGCCAACAAATCTCCTGGATCAGTGGTTCACCAGCAGTAAGAAGAGCTTCTGATTTTATTTCCCTTTAAGTTAATTCTTACATAAGTTTTAGTATAATATATATCCTATAAAATTCTGTAAAATTATTTTTCTTATTTAATTAATCTAATGTATTAGTAAATTAAATCTAAAAATGGAAGAAATAGAGCAGTAACCATAAATGTCTATGTAATTGTATAGTAAGAACAAGATAACTTTCAAATATCCCAAATATTTCAAATATAATTAATACCTTTCTTATCTGGTAGAAACATTATTACTAGAAAAATTCTATGATATTTGATTGCTTAATATAGCCAATACTATTCTTATTACCTTAGATAGTTTGAGTAGAGTTATTTGGAGAAATTAAACATAAGTTAAAAAAACTTACTCTAAAGGAAAAATACAAATTACTTCAAGGTAGTTATCTAAATTAGTAGTTCACACTGATGGCATTAATTAGACAATTATTCCAAGTTCACTTTCAGTTATAATACCATTTTTTAAATACTATTTAATTAATGATAAAAATAAATCTCTTATCAAATGAAAAAAAAATCCCTAAATTCAAGTTAAAATGATTGGTAGAAAATAAACAAACTGATTATGAAAACTGGAGTTCAGGGAAAACTCCCCTAAAACTAAAATGTGTAAGCCAAGGTCTAAAGAACGGATAAGAGTTAATTGCACTGAAGGGAAACAAAAAACATGAGCAACACTGGAAACAGTAGGGACAAAGGTCTTGAATCGGAAAGGAAGCAGTGAGCATTCAAAACATCAAAAGAAGGCAGGAGTGACTGAGAAGCAGTAAGAAGGGTGAGAGTGGGGCCGGCAAGGCTGGAATGGCTTCCCAACATTTGTCACTCTCATTCGTTGCCAAATTAATACAGAGTAATTATTCTAAATTTATCATTCACTCACTCATTAAATTCATTCAATGAGCATCTTCTAGTGTTTCATTATGATATACATTTCTGAGGGTAAAGAGACAAAGACCAGTTTTTGCTCATATGTTTGTTTGTTTTACCCCAAGGAGCTCACACTAACTCTTTTATACGACAAACTCATTAATTTGCATGACTATAAAGTAGGTATTGTGAATTCTTGTCTAGCACAATATTTCCTTCCTGCTGACTGCCATGATGTCAGAGTGGCTCTCAGAGGCTGCTTTGCAGAAACCTTGCCTTATAACCACCTTCCATGTGTACTTATTGAACACTTACTGTGTCCCAGAGCTGCCTTTATTGCTCACACTTTTGTACTTCCTTCTTCTTTGGACAAACATAGGCCAAGCCTACACGATATCCAGTGAAACAGAAATGTAGCAAATGATTTTGTGCATGTATCTGAGATCTGTCTTTCTCTGGAGCCATTTCTTTTCTGCTATGCAGCAACAGATTTGAACATTTTTAGCCTTACCGTGATATCTCAGACCAAGGAAATAAAAGGTTCAAATCAATATTTGAAGCTTATCTGTAATGGAATTGCAAGCTCTTTAACAAGACAACTCACTGTCAAGACTGATGAGAGATAATTGGATGTTTGGGGAAAAAATGTGGGAAGGGTTAAACTCTGAAGTTATTTCAGCAGCCTATATTTTTCTGACTAGTTTCAAATGAATGATCATGTGTAAATTATAAACCATAATGCAATTGTACCATCTTAAGCTGTCCTCAGTATCTTTATAGAAGCTTTGCAGCTAGTCAGTCTCCAATTTATTCACAGCAGGTATTTTGCAACTTTTTCTTTTAACAATCTGTAGATTAGAATAGGTTGGTTTGTAAAGTCCAGATTTTTTTTTCTTTTTTAGTGGTTGCTGTTGTTACTGCAACTTGACTGAATTCTCTTAAATTGATTTCTCAAGTGGAGAAAAACCTGATAAAAAAGAAAACAAAAATGACATTTTCAATGTTGTACTTCATGAGTTTGCTAAATGGTCACTTAAATTATTTTCTTTCTGAACATTGTAGTGTAGAGAAGTCTGTCATGTTATATATTCACCAATAAACCAGTTGTCCTGGGTGCCACTGAATGGCTAATACCATGAATGTAAACATCATTCCATATTTATTCAATTATCATTAGTTATTTTCCTGGAAGAAAGTCTGAGGTGGGAATTTTTATTTAAGTAATTTATAGGCTAAGTGCTCTCTGGGTAAAGTGAGTGAGGAAAGCAGGATAGGGCAGAGGAAAAAAGCTAAGTAGCTGTAAACAAACTCCAGCGTGTCTCAGTGAAAGCTCTGGAGCATAGATTGCACCACAGAGTTGATTCCACTTTGTGGCAAGAAAAACAGCCTCTATACCCTCACGGAAATCAGTCTTGGCTGTGGGCTTTGGAAGAGTGTGGGTGGAGAGCAGTACACTCCCCCAGTCACCACAGATCCAATTAACTGAGGTACTTCTCTGAAAAAAAAAAGGCATCATAAAACTTCAGCAGCCCATTCTCACAGCAGCTGATGGCCTCATGCCCAGGTCTGGAGAAGTGGCCGGGGCCAGGCAGGAACAGCATCCACTACAGAAGCCTGTCCTTGGGTCACCACACGACAGCAGATTTTTAACCTAACCACACAAAGTGATTACTCCGTCTTATAAGATCATCAGAGGATGAAAAGAAAACCTTAATAAGTATCCCTTACAAAAGTAAGTAAACAAGTATACATTTAGAAGGAAACAAAAAGTTACCATTAGTATTTTTCAGAAATTCTCCTAAAAGAAACTCCTTTGAACTCTCACTAACGATATCAAATTTTGGCACTTAGAATTGGTATGATTGTTTCACTATCTATTGATAAATTGTTTATTCTTCAGCCATAAAATAATTTTGAAAACCCATTTCCTCTCTACACTACTAGAAAAGCAAAGTAAAACACAAAAGTACATGTAGAAATATACATTTCTTTTCCTTAAAATATGCTAGTAAATATGTAAATTTTACAAATCTATCCTCTAATTTGCATAATCTGACTTCTATTAATAATTTAGCAAACTCAGTGGAACTCTAAAACTCCAATATATTTTAATGGAGAAATCAAATAGTTTTTCTTCTCACACTATTTTCCAACTTTTTTGATGTTTTATTAGCACACTATGAATTCCAGTATTAAATCATATCATTTTTTATTTTGATATAGCAGTACGATTGAGACAGGCAGTTCCTAGAAGGAGCAGTGTCTGATTTTTCATGTTTCTCCATGCAGGGGAGCCTTGCAAATAGGATGTGCTCAATGAACGTGTGTTGAGTTGGTAAATAGAAAGTGAAGTTACATTTTATGAGAAAGTCACGTTTTGAACACAGCAAGGAAAGCAACAATTCCGTAAAATTGAAATTATCTTTAGAAAACTTATAAAACTCCCATTAAGTAACATATATGGTTTTGTGTGTATGTCCCTGTGTCCGCTCCTCTAATTTCATGTTGGTCAATATTCCTTTATGCTTCTCAATTTTTCATCAGTTTCTTCTTTGCTGATAGTGATAATTCATCACTACCTGCTTGAAGATCACTTAAACAATGCATTTAATGTTTTCCAATGGCCAGGAAATCTTGAAACAACTTTTGTACGTACTTCTCATACATTTTGATAGTTTGCATTTGTTGTTTTTGGTGTGATTACATCCATTGCCCATTTAATATGAAAAAGGAGAGAGGGGCATATCCTGTGTATGAAATTAAATTTGTGTAAGTTAAATACATTAATTATACAATTTTATTGTATTGCTTCTTAAGTGAATATAATTAGCACACCAACCTAAAAAAAAAATGACATTTCCCACTGATTTTATTAAAACTTCTAAATTCCCTCCCATCTTCTTATCTTTCACATATATTCATTATCTTGAAAAGTATTAAGTGGTTTCTTTTGAACCTTTGCATTATGGTCATAACCAAGAGCCACTGAATAGTACCCAAATCCATCCCTTAACAGTGACTTGCTTTTCTATATGCAGGCTGTCACATTGTTGTGTTTACAGAATTGCTTCCAACAGCTAATTATTGTAAACAGCATAATGCTATATGGTACTGACAAGAGTAAATATGATAATGACCATGCATACTCATCATAGCTTTATCTTTGGAAAACTATTTCTGAAAGTAAGCAATTGATGATCATTGGAATACAAAGTGAAGGAAAGGGGGAAATTTTGATTACTAGGTTTTAGAGGTTTCAATTTGCTGAAAAAGTAAATCTCTAACATAACGACATGCAAGAATATGGAAGAAAAGGCTCCATCACCACTTGGACAGCTGTTTACATTTTCTTCCATCTGGAACACAAGTGAAAAGAATAAAATTTTGTTTGATTGGAGCGACCCAGGTCAGGGAATTAAAAATGCAACAAAATTCCCCTAAAGCAGTATGGTCCACAAACTGATTTCCCAGAAGCCAACACAAATTTATTTCTTCCCCAAAGTAATCAGCATTCTGGGCATTAAAAAAGATGGAGATTTTCCAGCAGTTGTTTTCCCCTTCTTCCAACCTCTATTGTCATTCATTGTTTTCTTCTGAAGTACTATTTCAACCAGGAGTCCCACTTCCATGTAGTAGAATCAAACAAGAGGACATTCACAACCATAGGGAGAAGATGATACAAGTTTTGGGAAATTTTAACAGATCTGCTTTGTCTAATCATACACAATAACATAGACACGGGTTTCTGGTGAGCAGCTTAAAACAAAATTACATTAGTTGAGAAATACAACCACACAAAGAGAAATTGGTCTACAGCGAAATCAATTTTACTATGATATGGAAAACAAATTGAGGCTTTTCTAAAGCTTACTTACAATACTAACCATAAAGACATTAACATCTACAATTAATTCCAAAATAACAAACGTACAGTATAGCTTAACTTCTAGTTGAGGTGAAGTTTTGACCAGGAAGAAAGAGTTTACTGATAAACAAAGTGACAAATAAGCTCCTGAGAAATAAAGTATCTCTATGATGTTTCCTTATTGTATTACAACTGTCTCATAGTATTTGTATTACACATTATGCTAGTCTTATTTCATACGACTGTAAAATGAATTCAATACAATCTGAAAATTATATAGTAATTCTGTATATATAAAAAGTAATTATATTACTTTTGCAATGAAAAATATAAATATATAATACATTTTGGCTTTTAACATCCTTTGTTTAATTATTGTGTCATTTCAGTCTTCTTCCTTTATGTAACATTTTTCAAAACCTGGGTATATTTAGACCTATGTAAGTTTTCTATTGCTGCTGTAACAAATGATCAGAAACTCAAATATGAATTCAAAAAAGATCTTGCTGCGATTTATGTCAAAGAGTGTTTTGCCTGTGTTTTCCTTTAACAGTTTTATAGTGTCTGGCCTTACATTTAGGTCTTTAATCCATTTTGAGTTTATTTTTGTGTATACTGTTAGGGAGTGTTTTAATTTCATTCTTCTACATGTAGCTATCCAGTTTTGCTGTGCATTAGAAGCTAACACAACATTGTAAAGCAACTATACTCCAATAAAAATTAATTAAAATAAAATAAAATAATATGAATTCATTATCTTACATTTCTGGAAGTTATAAGACCAAAATCAAGGTGTTGGGAGGCTGTATTCCTCCTAGAAGCTTTTGGGGAGAATCTACTTTCTTGCCTTTTTCAGATTCCTACATTCCTTGGCTCTTGGCTCTTACCTTGCTAATATTATTCCCACCTCTTGTTTACATTGTCACACCTCCTACTACAAATTCGATCTTCCTGCCTCCCTTTAAAAGGAACTTTGCGATTGATTACATTGGATTCACCCAGATAATCCAAGATAATCTTCCCATCTCAAGGTTCTTTACTTAATCACATCTGCAACCCATACTGATGGATTCTGAGGATTAGGACATGGATTTTGAGGGAGCCCATTATTTAGCCCATCACAAAAACCTATAATTTAAGTATGAACTGATTCTTTTCCATATCATATAATACCGTGTAAGTATCACATTAATCTCTGCCCAATACTCATCTTTCACTTTTGGAATGTTTAAAAATTTTATATTAAAGTATTTTTTTCTATACTACAATAATAAAAATCTCATTTAGTTCAGTCCATCTTATCAAGCTGACATTTAGAATTCTTATCTTTTCACAAAAATAATGTCATTTTAACATGCTTTTTATAAAGAATGTATGTTACATATGTGAATATTTATCATTTATCTTAAATTAAAATTTTCTCTAATAACTTTTTCAAGTATGATGACCAATTTCTCATAGTTAAGAGAAAAATTAAACTACCACTTTGTGTTCACCTACTATGTGCTAGAAATTATAGATACATAATTTTAAATTTCAGAACAAAATTCTAAAGATAGGTATTATTATGTACAGTTTAAGAGCGACAAAACGGAGACTCAGAGTGGTATGATGAATTTTCCAAGGCTGTGCAGTTGATAGATTATGGATCTATCTTAGTCAAAAGAAGCCTCCATTGGTACAAAATGGCTAAATTACCCTATGCAGATTATATCATTGATATAGTTTTGGGCAACATTTATCTTTTAAAATGTTTGGTATATATGTATTCTAGTCTGGCATCTGGGTTCTATTATGAATGAATGCTTCCCCCACAAGTCTATACATGAGTTTATTAAAATAAGGGCATAATAAATGAAAAGCATCATAACATGAAGTGGCCTTCAAGTTTTCATGGACACTTGAGGTGAATTTATCTGCTCCTTTGCATTCTTTTTTTATTTTTCTTGAGGCACTTCAAAGCTGTATTTTTTTTTAATATGTCATTTTCTCTAGGAGGCTGTCCTAGTTTAAAAACTGCATCACCATAACCTAGGGCTTCGGGGCTAGAAGACATCTCATAGGCATTAAATTCTGGTAAGTATTGTGTATATAATTGATGATAGAATGGATGAATGAATCAATTAATGCAATGGGAGTTTTACAGAAATAATTGTTGGGCTTTATGTTGGATAAATAGTTAATGGTGTCTTTCTAATTTTTCTTTTGACTTTCAATATATGTTCAACATACCCCTGACATGATGCTGCATTCTGTGTAAACCTGTCCAGTTGGGTTAACACTCTTAAAGACTTATACTGATAAGGAAACAAAAAGTCTTAGCTTTGGCCGTATTTCATATAAAAATGACAGTGGTGTAGGGAAAAAAAAAAAAACACAACACATCTTTGGGACCTGTTTAATAAGTACAGAAATTATGTAGAACATGTGCTTTAAGAATGTTATTTACTCAGAGGAAGGTAAGTAACCATTTTCGTTAGAAAATTAGCAGATTGTTTTATTAAAATGGTCAGTTGATTAACTGATTTTAATTTAAAAAAAATTTTAAGTTAATATATATGTATTTCCCAAAGTGGAAACTGAATCACACTATGTAAAATACCACAGTTTGGATTTCTACAGGAATCATTCCTACATTGTCTTTATAAAGCTACAAATTCTTATTCTAAAGCAAACGTTTGGCCCAGATTAATCTTTTTTATAAATCAATGTTTTCATATACAGAACTTGCTTAAGGCAAAGCACACCTGCATAGGCAAAAGCCATTTTAATTTTACAACACTTTCTTAAAGACGAAAAATAGCCAAAAGGCATTTCTCAAGGGTTGGAAATTTACAGATTATTCATAATTGAGCTACTGCAATGCAAACAACTAAGTTGCTTTTTTTTCCCCAGAGAAGATCTGTTAGATTCTTCTTTCAATTGGAAAAATCCATATGTCAGAAGAGAACTAAAACTAAATCTAGTAGAACCTCTGTACCTACATGCATTTATATGGCAAAATCTCAATCTCAGTGTCCTCAGAATAAATGTTCAGTATATTCATTGGTACTTTTCCTTTATCAAGTTTTCATTTTAAGGAGCTGGGTTGAATTTTTATCTGAATTTTTGATCAACCCAAAGGCTGCCTCAGGATTTCTCAACCTTACACTTTTGACATTTGGGTGGTGAGAGAGGGTCCTTGGCCGTCACTCTTTTGATGTTGGGTGTGACAATCAAATTGTCTCCAGACATTGCCAGATGTCCGTTGGGGATGAGGGTGGCAGCAAATTCACCCCAGGCTGAGAACTAGTGGCCTAGCCAAATGGAAGATCCAAACAGAATCAGTGCTATGTCTGTTAAGCAGAGAGACATACTCTGATATTTCTGGACAGTACCGAAAGAAGTACTTCATTCAGTAATGATCAGGGTCACTGCTTGTGTTCTAAACTGTAGATTTTGTGCCTGACTTTGAAAACCCAAGAGGTACATTATACTTGGAAACTGGGCAGAGGGCATGTACAGGCATGCCCTGGAAACAGAACTAACCCATTTGATGATTTCTACTGCTGAGATTTATGACTTTAGAGTCAAAACCTCCACCTCACGTTCCAACCTTTAGTTAGGACAGCTAAGCTAGTTATCCAAGCGAAAGCATGAAGTGAATTCAGGCATTCCGACTCTATAGCATCCTTTCTGGCTTTTCGCAACAAATTCCAAAGGTTGCTGAACTGAAACTGCTGGAAGTATTAGTCAGAAACTTAGAGAGCAAAGGAACAACAACAACCACAATACACACAGACACACACACACACACACACACGCTTACATTTTGAAAAAGTGTATAATACATGGCCCTCTCCTGTAGTATATTGCACACCTATCCACACAAACTGCTTTTAACTTTCTTTCTCTCCATGGTTGTATCAAATTGAGTGGTTTATGTTTTGGTCAAGGGTCCTCTCTGAATTGAAGAAATGGCTTTCTCTTTGCAGGTCCACTTCTTCTATCTGTGTTGTTCCTGAAATGCTGACAAACATATTGGCCTTCTCAAATTCTGTCTGTCTCCTAGGTAAGGAGCTTCCTATTCTTCCCTGGCCTTCTAATTATTTCCACCAGAAGAGAGAGTTCTGAAAGGACTGAAACTCAGAGCTTCTGGGTTTTGTTTTCTTTTGTTTGTTAGTAAACGGAGCTGGGAGGCAATATTTACCTAAGGGATTTCAAATAGAATTTCAGGAAATATTATTCCCTGAATCTTACTACCTTTTTTGAGGTAAGGCAGTGAGCATGTGCACAGAGCATTACTGAAAGCGATCAGAATTAAAGAGCCTGCACTTTTAAACTAATTTCATAAAATGCAGAGATAGTAATTGGATTATGGATTAATTGTCCATACACACAAAATTATGGGGTTTTGGTCTGATTCTTAAGTTTAGCTGGTTCCCTTGTTTGAATAAAGCAAGACATGCCTCTTCTTCTTTTTGCAGTAGACTGGTAAGTGCATTTATTGGGGTAGAGTGAGAGTGAGGCCAAAATTCTGCCAAAACACTTCAGAGGATTAATTAAATGCTACCCAAAAAAAAAAAAAAAAAAGAAAGCCGGATTCTAGTCATCTCCTTAAATCGCAGATACTTTGCCTTTAGAAGGTGCATAGTACCAATTTCTCTTCTTAGGACTGCCAAAAATTCTTGATATTCAATTGGGGATTGTCCAGGGCATCTGTTTTTGAGTAGGTGTTGCTTCACAACTTAGTTCAAACTCTGAAATGGCTTTACCATCAATGTGTGGGTAATATTGATCCCCTAAACATCATGCGTGGCACTATTATCTGGCACTATGAGGTCATCTTGTGAATCAAAGTGTATATCCCATGTTAAAAAGGAGTTTCAGTCTACCTGATGATGCAAGTTAGAATATCATTTCAATTTTAAAAAATATGGCTTGCTTACAATCACCTCATTTATTCCTCACAGAAACTAAATGGGGTAAATCCTATTAACCCCATTACCGGGATGAGCAAACTGAGTCTTAGAGATATTTTTATTAACTCCACATTACATAGAAGTTGGCCTTGGCTCTTATAGCTTCAATAGGTAAAACCAAGACTCAGAACAATGTTTGTCTGAATTCAAAACCCTTATCTGAAAATCCCTTCTTCTCTTTTCAAACTATCCACCCATTTCTTCCACTTGAAAGTAGGTCAGGGTCCGTATCTTTAACAGTCCTTAATAGAAAAACAGTTCTATACTCAAGTATCAATTTTTGCTTAAACAAGATTGTATAGTCTGTTAAATAAATATGCACCAGAGAACCTCTTACTTGCATTAGACACATTCCTGTAGAGATTTAAAAAGAACAATGCTTGCAGTTTATTTCCAATGAACAAATGTTTGTTGAGAGATAGTTAGGGACAAGGTAACAAGCACTGTGAGGCTACAAACACGCAGAAGTCTATAATCTTTCAGGGAAGCAGAGACAAAGGAGAATGAGATAATTCTAATAAGAGATTAAAAGCATTACTATGGGTTTTCATAACATTATTAGACACAGAAGTTTTTGTCTCATTTTTTCCCTTAATAGTGTTAGATTGCGAAAGACCTTTATCAACTTCAAAAACCATAAAAGAAAAATTTATACATTCATGTACATCAAGTAAATTCTGCATAACCAAGAAAAATCAAAAGCAAATTATATACTTGAATAAAAATATTTAGAATTTGTAGAGGAGTCTAATTTCCTTTATATATAAAGGAAATTCCTTTATATATATATAAAACTCAATAAGAAAGAAGACACATGATATATGTACAATGTTATTCATTGAAACATTGCTGACAACAGCAAAAATGTTGGAAATATGTGCTCATCAGAGAGGACTGGTTACAGGTATTATGTGCATGGATACTATATCATATTATGCATCCATTTAAAAAATGAATTTGTTTCTTTTAAACTGACAAACTATTCTATATATTGAAGAAGATATATTGCAAACTATTAAAGATAGGACCCAAAACAAAACTTACCTTAGGCTAAAATAAGTATGCACATTTATGTATACATACATATCTTAATAAGGTTAATCTACAAGAAATTCGTAGCAATGTTTGACTACACTGAGATCTAGGGAACTAGAAGTTAGAAATGGGAGGGAAACATTTCACTGCTATAAGTGAATTCATTACGTAGTCAAAATTTAAATAAAACAAAAAAAAGAATTGTAAAAGACATTATAGGGAGGCTTCTAAGGGAGGAATTATAAAGAGTTTAATAGAAAGTTAGAAGATAACTGACCGCAGAAAAGAGAAGCAGTTCAGCCTAGAACTCAGTGAATGAGTTTAGTCTTAGAATAATTGAATTTATCATGCTAGGGCTCATGTAGATAAAGTTGTCTGGTGGACAGGTGGCAATGTGGGTCTAGAATTTTGATATGTTTAGGTTAGCGTCTCTTTTCTCCAAACCGACAGCACCAAGCTACCTCCATTCCATATCCATGCCAAGCCTTGTCTCAGCCTAAGCCATAAGCCCGGACTCCTCTTGGTTGTCTGAGAGGAGAATTCTGATGAATGGAGGATGCTGGAGTTTAGTGACCAGTAAAGAATTGTGTGAGGATCGTAGACATGAAAGTTGAAGTTAACAGAAAGTAAGGAAGACCATAAAACAGGTGTTGAAATTATATTATATAATTCCCCCTTATATTTTTTTTCACTGCTCTATTTCTTGCTGGCTATGGACACTGGCTGTGTTTGCTTACAGTTTTACACCCTTTCTCTGAAATCAGCACACTGATGTCTCCTGTAATGAGCCCTCACTGTCTATTTTCATTCCCTGTGGTTTCGAAGGGACTGATTTACATCCCTGGAACCAGAGACATACCCATGATGTCAGCCATCCCAGTTCATCCCCATAGGCCACAGTTAGGGAAAGCAAGTGAGTTAAAAAAAATTATCTCAATACTGGGACCATTTTGTAACTATTCAAAACAGAGATGATTTCTCTTCCACTAGGGATACTTGCTAAGATATAAATGTGTAAGCCTAGAATTGGGGGAGTCAACTACATAGAATTAGTGAGCTACTGGAGAATGAAGTTAACACCAAAGAAGGAAGGCAGAAGTGTGTGTGTGTGTGTGTGTGTGTGTGTGTGCACGCACGTGCACACCTGTGCATGTATGTGTGTGAGAAAGAGAATAAATCCAGATCACATCTATTGAATTCCTGAATCAAAGCCAAATTCCTTCTGAAACTTTATTTCCTGAGCCAAAAATGTCTATCTGTCTCCCTCCCTCTCTCTCTCTCTCATCCTCATTATCACCATGATGCTCTCTCAGAAGTCTTCACAACTGAGGTTTTATTATTTAAAAGAAGTGTACAAAATTTACACAATATAATACTTGCCAATTTGATAAGTATAATTATAAAACTCCATGATTCAAATTGTTTCTCTATTTAAGGTAAGACCCAATTTTATAAAATTTTTGAACATGAGTGTAAAGTTTCTTAACAAGCAGTTCTAAGGGGCTCAGTGAACACTTGGTGACTGTTCTCACATCTCTTTATATCAATACACTGCAACAAATGTGTTGAGCAACTACGGTAGTCAAGGCTTTGCTTCACTAAAACAAGCATTCGTACTTGTGCAAAGCACAGTCAGTTAACTGACTTTATAAGGCTGGGTCCAAGACTGTAGTGCATGAGTTTTGATATGTGACAGGAAATCTAGTGAAAAGAAGCCAGATTTCTTGTGGGCAACCTTATTTCACTATTAATGTATGGTTTCATCTTTCCATAATGTGTGTCTTTGAGTTTCTCTTTAGCTTTAAAAGAGGAGAAAATTCTGTAATCTTTTGTGAACAATGTAAAAGTAACATTTAGATTTAAGACAAAATAACAATATATTTTAGGACACACAACTCAGATCTATGTAGCTCATACGTTCACTTTTTACAGTGTACATGAATATATTACAAATAACATATTGTGTTTGGCTCTGCCCAGAAAGCAATAAATAAAATCTAGGTTTAATGTCATGTACATATTAGTAGTAGCTGAAATTTTATAGATGCAGCTTTACTGCGAAGAAAAAAAAAAAAAACAGTTATTTTGGGATCTCTACAGCTATAAACCTGTACATAGATTTTTACAGTGCTGAGTAAGCTTATATAAAATTAAAGCATAAAATTTCCCCACATGGCTACTTCGGTTATCTTTGGGAATATTATTCATTTGAAGATTTTTATTTCAAATAACAAACATATGGAAGTACTTTTTTTTCTTTTGCTTGATGTGGACCAAATTAATGAAACTAATATAACAAACAGACAGAAATCGCCTGTCACAGACACTTGCAAGACATTTTGCATAGAAATGTCCTTGTGTTTTCACATTCTGATTTCTTGTTTTCTGACAGCGCTGTAATTTGCTTTAAGAATTGTTTTAATCGGTTGCCAAATGATTCTTATGCTGCACTGAATAGAAATAATTGAATTTTGTAAAGATAGAGTAGCTGTGGTATGATTAAACATTTATTTTTCATTGACCCTTCTTGATTTCAAACCCAGGGTCTAATTAAAGGCAATGCTTCTTAAAAGAGATAATCACCAAAAATAGTTTTAATAAAGCTTCACAGGTTAGTTTTGATGACACTGTTGTTTTCTTTAACTAGAGGACTAACGTCGTTCCTGCAATGACCAAAGTCGGTAATTAAACGTCTCTCAGCTAGCCCATGTTAAATCTGCTCTGTTTCTGAGAGCTTATATATCCATGAAAATAAATCTCTTTGGGGCCATGTCAACTCAAGAAGCATATCTTTTAAATAAGCTATAGAATCGAACCTTGCTCTTTCCCTAAAGGGTGTAGCAGATTGCAGAATGCTTATTTATAGAACTACTTTAAATACAATCACGGCCTCTTCTTTTGAAAGAAATACGTTTTCACTGATGTTTTTTCATTTCACTTTGAGATGAAAGTCGTCTTCCTTTATTTATGAGATTCTATTCACATAAGGCAGGGTTGTATATTAAAGAAAGTACACCAAAAAATGTGAAATACCAAATCATGATCTTATATTTATTCCTAGAATTTTTAAAACTCATAAAAGCCTTAGAAATCACCTAAGGAGTAAGAGGTGCTTTGGGGACAAACATTTTCTTTGGCCTGTCCAGCGTCCGTTATCTTTTCTCTTAGTGATTACTCAGTTCTCCTTTGCAACATCGCTCCTCCCCTGACGACCACGGCACACGGTCCATTTTCTCCCAGTTCCTGCTACCTAGTTTTCGGGAACTCCTTGGTCTCTGGTCTTTCTGAAACCTGGATTTCCAGCTTCCCCTTCAAATCTGTCAGCTACCCTGGTTCCTTCTAATTAAGTCATTTTGGCTGGTGAGAGCTCCAGCTGGTTTTTGTTGCTTGCTCTCAAAGAAACATTGCTGACTTTAGCCCATTAAATGAAAGCACAAGAATTGCGTCTATCATTGCTTCATGCCCTAGTGTCTGAAACACAGTAAAGGATCAAGCAATATTTATAGAATTAATGAATAAAACCTAGAGGAAAGGAGTGGCATGTCAGTTCTCACAGCTAGATTGTGCCAGAGCCTGAGTTAGACATTAAGTTCTCCTTAACTTGTCCTTCCATTTTTTTCTTCCCAAAACGCAGCCTTCTCTTAAGCTATACATACCCTGCTCCAAGTTTTCTGAAGACAGAGCTTACATTGCTGGCTCTTGACATGTGTGCCATTTCTTTGATACGGTCAACTTACACTATTCTGATACTTCCAGTGTTTCATCTGAGCCTAAAAGTATTCCAGGAGTGCCACTGGATGACAAATTTATTAAAGTCTTCATTTTTCAAATCCTCTTAAGGTCATAAATCTAAAATTATGACATAAAATAGAATATAGAATAAGACCAATTATTTTCTCATTTACATTCATTCAACACACAGTGAACTGTACACTGTTTGGGTAGAAAAAAGTACAAGATCATGCAGTTCAGGTAAGAACACAGATCGAACATAAATAACTCCTTGGTTTAAAAGATTATTTTACAAAGGGTAAAGTCAAACTCTTGAATATATCCTACAAAGCTGTGTGCTATCTGGCCTCACGTTTTATTTTTCACCTCATGTCCTACCTGCTCTGAACATCCAGAGCCTTCTAACCCCACTCACATTTTACCTCATTTCCTCCATATACACTGGTGTCTCAGAGAAATGTCTTGGACCCTTACTTATACCCTTAAACACATACTGCTTGCTCCACCTCTAATGCCATTTCCTGGGCTTTTTATTATCATCCCTTGAGACCCAGAAAAAACATTAACTCATTCATTACCTCTTTTTCAGTTGGCTCAGACTCCCTCTCTCATCTCTTACAACACGTTCTATAAACATCCATTCTAATGTTAAATACATTCGACCATAATTATTTTTACATGTTTCTCTCTCCTAATATTCTACACTCTCTTTAATAGTAAGAAATGAATCCTGTTAATTTAGTTATTTCCCCCACTTCTCTCCATGCTAACTGGCACATTATAGGCTCAGCATATATCTGACAAATAGAAGCATAAATGAGCAGAAACGAGATAAAAAGTGAGAACTTTCAACTCCCAGGCTGGGATTCTTTCCATCGCATCAAGCTGAGTTTATCCATAACAGACAGAACGACAGCTATTATGTTATAATCTAACTATAAATCCGAATGATTTTCTTTAATTTCAAATATATTTACAAGTATATTATGTAAGACTGGGAAAGGGAATATACACAATCTGATGGTTTAGGCTACACATTCTCTAATTCAAATATCTTTAGGTTTTAGAATATATTCTTTTGGTTAGAAACACCCATTTAATTATTTCACTTCTTCACTTAACTTTGTAATGGGTATGTGTAACCCTTAATCTCATCTTAATGTTGTGGTTTACATTCACTCAATACCAATTATAAATGTGATTCAAACCAAATAAATAAATAAATAAACACATCTCAACCCTCTAGCTTTGCTTTGATTGAATAGTAGGACAGAGGCACAGTTTGTAAACCTGGCTGACTGGGTAATTGGTAATGTGTAGACTTGGTCTGTGTTTGTTTCATCGTGTATCTTCATTCGCAAGCCATTGTTCCTATTAGACTTAATTGTGCTCCCCTGCTACTTTAAATCGAGGGTATCCTCAAAATGAAGATTGCGTCTATTAAATTTAATTACTTCCCTCTGTGGATCAAGTGCCTAAGATGCCACCACTAAAACGAGGCTGTTATTAAGAGAGCCCGTTCCTAAACTGGAACATACATTTAATAAAACAGCTCCCAGTTTCTTAGAGTCATGGTTCCAACCAGCTGTGTGCAGTTCTTGCATGAGTTCATTCTTTTAAAGTAAACATGCCTTATGGAGTTAATATCCCAAGTGAATATGCATACATCTTCTTCCCCTGCACCTGACTCCATCCCCAGCATGTCTTCTGAACATTGATTATGTAGTTCTACTTGACTGGTATTTCAGCAGGGAAACGCCATATCTACTCTAGCATATTGTGGCTAATGGCTACCGGTAGACAAATCTTGAGGCTATATAATGCTTTTGCAATAATTAATTTATTAGTAACATTCCTAAGAGTGTTGTAGAAACTGGAAGGTGATGGAAAAAGGAAAAACACACAGAGAAATTTGCCAGCTGTATACCAAGATCTATTATTACAAACCGTTTTAACTCAGATAATTGAACTCTAGGGGATATCATTCCTTGAATGTTCATTTTAGAATTGTCCCAACATTATTCCATTGATCTTCAGATGCATTTATGAGCAACCTAATACTGATGCTTTGTCTAAAGAATCTCAAACAACATTAGACAACAAGAAGGAACAAATTACACTATTTTCTATTAATAAGGACACTTAGAATCATAGTATTTGTTTGCAAGTCTCTGACTCTGAGCAAATTCTTTTGGTAAAACAAAGGTGGTAATTATAATTCCTGCCTTACCTATCTTCTGAGGTTATAAAGATAATGAAACATGAATTTCCATTTCAAATTTCTATGTTAAAATTAACTTAAAATATCACTATTCATAAAAGTATACAAGTTCAAGACAGAAAATAAGAAAACAGCAGAGAGGAAACCAAGCTATTTTGGACAGACAGTAAAAAATGCCTATCCCATAAACAAACTGTCTACATGATTCTGAGCTGGTTTGACTCAGAATTTTTTACCCAACTGATGGGATGTTTTGGCATCCTGAAGACATCATTATAAAATAGCAATTATTTTCGCACCTTTTATTACCTTCTCTTGGACAAGAGCATATGCCAGAAAAATAATTATCAAAAGCAGTTTTCATCACGCAAAACAAGGTGATCAAATTACTTGGGTCAGTTCCTAAATAAGTACTTTTATGTAATCTAGATATTTAAGTGAACTGTCTGTGCTCAAGAACCTGCTCCTACAATCCCTCAACCCATGTTCTCCAGGTGCTTTCTGCCACCACTTTTAAAAATGTGTTATGTTGTGATACCTCTGGATTATAAATTATTCAAAACAATTAAAATGACAGAGCAGTTAATCTCTGACCTTGGACAACTGAAAAGGAAAGATATCTTCTATATCCTGTGTGGAAGTCTTGAAGAGCCTATTTACTAAAGAATAAAGAGCTATGGTAAAGGAGGAAGGGTGTGAGACAAAAAAAGATCTGGATCTGTAACATGAAAGAGAGATTCTTTAATTCTTAATGACTCTTGAGAGCAGGACTAACATCAGTTGTTGCAAATTTTAAAAAATGAAAACAGTAATAATAATTACAACAATGACTAATATTTATTCAGTGCTTGTATGTACTAGGCACTTTGCCAAATACTTTATATACATTTTTTAAAATAAATTTATTTATTTATTTATTTTTGGCTGCGTTGGGTCTTCGTTGCTGCACGCGAGCTTTCTCTAGTTGCAGCGAGCGGGGGCTACTCTTCATTGTGGTGCGGAGGCTTCTCACTGCGGTGGCTTCTCTTGTTGCGGAGCACGGGCTCTAGGTGTGCGGGCTTCAGTAGTTGTGGCTCACGGGCTCTAGAGCACAGGCTCAGTAGTTGTGGCCCATGGGCTTAGGTGCTCCACAGCATGTGGGATCTTCCTGGACCAGGGCTTGAACCCATGTCCCCTGCATTGGCAGGTGGATTCTTAACCACTGTACCACCAGGGAAGCCCTGCATTTTCTAATTAAATCCTTTGAACAACCTTACCAGGTAGTACAATTATTACCCTGACTTTACAAATGTGGAAACTGAGACAGAAAGAGATTGAGTAAATTGCTCAGTGTCACATACCAGGATTCAAACTCAGGGCTATTTGATATCAGAGTCCACTCTTAATCTCTATACTACATTGTAAGAGAGGCAAAATCCAGCTCAATATAACTTTGAGTTCTCCAACAACAGAATGTGCTTATCAGTAGCAGTCATTTCTATTCATAGAAATTAAACTTGATAGAATAGCAAGCTTGAAGCTACCCTACAGTTGAGGAAAATGAAGTCTGGGATCTTCAAAGTGGCTTTTTCAACATCATAAAACTGTTTAGAAGCAGAGATGAGATGGATCTAAGTCTCCCTTCCCCAATCTAGTGATTTCTTCATTATATCCACTGTTTTTACAATTCGATCCTGGAGGAACACCTATAATGATGTTGTAGAATTGTTTCAGCAAGGAATAGTGCCTTGGGCTCTGTTAGTTATTTTTCTGTCTGTCCAGCTAGCTTTTCTATCCTTATTCCTATAATTGAGACTAGTCCCCTAGTTATAGGAATCAGCAATAGAAGTTGGCAACTGTTATAACTTATATCCCAAACAATTGTGATTGGCCCAAACAATGGACAAATCAGAGTTTGGTATTAATCCATGGATACTTGGTATTAATCCATGGATTTTTAGAGACACCGTGTGCTTTTGCATTAGAGTTGCTGATATGTGGTTATTGTTAACTTATGTTTGGTAGAAGGAAATTGGACCAGCACACAAAAATTAATAGGAATTAGAGAAGGTCAAAGAGAACCCTGGAGCCTTCAAACCCAGAGTTCTAGATTTTGAATCCATTAGTCTTTTGGTTCTTTGATTCTATGAACTACCCCATATCCCTCCTTGACTATACTAGTCAATTAATTTCGCTTTCAGTTAGAGTTCGGTTTAAGTTTCTTGCAACTAAAAGACAGAGGCCTGACTACTCAAGATGGAAAAGGGGAAGTCTGTTTCCCTTAAGGTTTCTTTCTGAATCAATGTCACTGTGAGTCACTAATCCTTATGTCTTCCGTGTTCAGTCATTCGACACCACTGCCTATTTACCACCAATTCATGAAAGCATCCAGGAAGTCAAGCCGAGCCACTTACTGTGAAGTTAAGTGAAAATCTCTTCAACACTAACCCTCTTTTCAAATGGCAGAATGGAGAGAGATAGTCTAAAAATGAGTCCCAATCTTCATTAAAATGCTTGGCTTTCTTCAGTGGAATTAAAAACACTGTAGCTAGAAACTTTTCTTTAACACCACTAAAAAGAGGCATTGGAATGAAGCATTTTCTTTAAAAAATTTTGTTTTCTTGCAGATAAACTCCTTAGTGACCTTATGCACTAGGTTATTTCCTCCCAAGCACTTGTTTATTATCATGTAGACATGGGAGATGACATGGCTATTTGTTGTGCATAAAATGTAGTTATAATTCTCTTGCTGCCTCTCAGGAACAAGTTTTTGTAATTCAAAAGCCAATGGTCAGTAGACTCAAAAGGGACAAGCCTTTTAAAATCACTGCAAAATTTCTTGCTTATGACACTTAGGTCCTTTGGAGAATAACTTATGAACATATTGATGACCAGCAACTTACATAAAAACAACGAACAATAATAACTAGGATTCACAGACAAGGAAGATACACCTAAAAATATATTTGTGATATTCTCATTAAGCATAAAATTATTAAACTTTTAATGTTGCCTATGAATTCAAAACCTCCAAATGTATGTTGCTGGTTCTACATTATTTTTCATATGGAATTGACAAGAGAGATGTTACGGCATGAAGGTTGTCATTACGGACAATAAAAACTAGCTAAAATATTAGAATCATAACAGATAACTATATTATTACTCTCTATGTTGAATTGGATCACATTGTCACTTACACATTTAAAATGAATTCCAAGTCGTTCTATCTCTGATCATTCTCAGGAGTAAGAAAAACAGATACTTCAGGAGCTGTCAGATATTCAAGAAGTGACCCGCTTTAACCACTGACACAGTTGGTGATGTGGAAATTTTTTGAGGTCAAGTTATTGAAGAAGGGCTTATATGGGTACCTCTATTACATGCAGTGGTCTTTAGCCTTCTGTCTGTAGCTTTGAACCGCCGACTTTGTATCAAGACTTACCAACAATGGAGTGACTTTATGAGGTTAAGACATAGAGGGAATTATCGAATAGATTGATTATGCCTCAGGCTTAGTGTGGGATTATGTCTAATTTTCTTAAGTGCTGCTTAGACAATAAATAGGCCTAGAAGAAGCTCACAACATGCTAAATATCTGATATGTCTCTAATCAGCCTTCAAAATATGGATTGCCATTTCGAAAGCACTACTTTATTTCAAACCATGACTAGGGGATAAAATTCTATTTTCAGGTTTACTACACCAATGTGACTTTCTTCTCTGTAAATGATTAAAACTTAATTTTTAAAAATCTGTAAACTGGAAAGAAAATTAAAAATCACTCTGTTTCTGATACCTCTCTTGGTATTTTGTAATTAAAAACAAGAGTCAGCACCAAAATGTTAGCGGCAATTTTCCTGTGAATTCACAGCCTTAGAACAGTGGTGTCCCTTCAAGAAAGCATTATTCAAAATGACAAGGACAGGATATCACTAGGCAAAGAACCATCAATGTTTAACCTTTCCCCTCTTCTCTGATGTTTTGTGGAAAATATGGTAGTAACAGATAATTTATCTGTCTCATTCTGAGTCACTCTTGACCAAGCAATCTACCCTTTGGGGACATCTTTCTTTCCCCCACCGTCACAATTTTGTACATCTTTCATGCATTGAGTCTCCTTTGACTTTAAATAGAGATTCATATTTTAAAAGATGGAACAGTCAAAGCAAACGAATAATATGGACTTGCATGGGAACAGAATCCAACAAAAAATGGAATCAAAATTAAGAAAAATGGTGAAAGTGTACACACCTGAATAACTTCGATTTCAATTATGAGGATGATCCAAATGTTTCTGTCTTTATAAGATTGGTTTCCAAGTTATAATTCATTTTGATGTCAACACACATGATGTTATTAGTTACAACTTTATGAAAAAATTAGGGTTAAAGAAGGTTATTATATAGGTTGGGAATTTTGTTCATTTTTCAAGAGGCTTGAGGAATAATGAATATTTACCTTGGTGCACAGTTGTATCATCACCATCACCCCTTTCATCGTTGTCATCCTTCTCCTCCTCATCATCATTCATTAGTTACTATAAAACAAGTCCCATGCTCAGCACTTTTACATACATGATCTTCTTAACCATCAAAGAAGTAGGAAAAAGAAAGGGCAACAAATCCACAAGGTAAGCAGTAAAATCATTGGAAAACTGCATATGAAGTAAAGAGAAGTTAATAAATGCTCAAACGAATGGAGAGATCTGGTGTAGAATCCAGGATTTGAATCCAAGCAATTTGAAAGTCTTGCTTTCAATTCAGTTTCTTAATTCATGAAGATTTATGTGCAAATGTCTTTATGCAAAAATTCTGCAATAGTATTTGAATTGTATGCTACTCAAAGAGCATACAAAGAGTAAAGATTACTGAAATTTGAAAGATTCTCAACACTTCTGGAAAGTTCTCTGAAGACAAGCCTTTATTCTTGGTTACTATCACAGTAACCAAGTACATGTAATGATGCTAAATCATTTTAACTAATTAATATTTTATCAAAGTAAAACAAATATTGTGTTTACAGAATTAAATAGTGTCACCACATGCTTAGGATGAATGTCATAACCTCCTTCAACCCTCATCCCAAACTTGGAAGAAGAAACTTTCTTCTGGATCTTGCTTCTATATTTGCAAATAACAAGCTTATATTGACGTCTCTAAATGGATATCTGTAGACTGATATTTAAATTTTGTTAAATTTTGTATTGTGGCAGGTGAGGATTTTAGCTCTCCTACTGTCTACTTTCCCTACCTCTATTCTCCAAATATGGTTATATCATAATCTTTAGGTAATGCCATATTCAGTATTTTAATAATCATGACCATGTAAATATTGTTCACTTTTGAGTCACAGTACACTATGATTATACTTGCTTTCTTGTTACTCCTTCTTTTGTTTATCCTGGAGTTAAGCGTTCCTCATTTTTATCACTTAATAGTCTTTAAATCTTTTGCCAAGACTTCCTACACCCTCCAAAAGATCCCAAAATCCTCTCAGTACAATATTCACATATTTAGAAAATCTGTCAATTTCATTTTTTTTCACCCTTTGTAGATATCTCTTCTGGAGTCATTTCCTTACTGCTCCAAATTATACTAGTTGCTTTTATCAGGGCCTATTGTCCAGATATTATCACAGGTTTTCCTTTGATCTCATCTAGGGAATTCCCTTGATCTCATTCCTGGAATAGATCTCTCTTCTCTGGATCCAATGCCTCCATTTTCTTATTTTCTTTCTCATTATCTTCGTAGTGCATCCTGCATTCGAGTCCAGAACAGGGCATGGAAGGAAAATTTTTGAAACATTGGTTATGTCAACACAACATTATTCTTACTCAATTTATAAATCTATATTCAGTCATATTATTTATTAGAATGAGTGAATGAATGAACAAGTAAATAAACAAATTCACTCTGATGTTTGAAGACATTTGATTCAATTATCTTCTAGCTTTCTGTGTGGATGTTGAGTCTCCTGCCAAGATGATGTCCAGTTCTTTGTATGAAACTTTCTTATTATTAAGATTTGAAAGATATTGGATCTTCTTTTTATAAGCAGTATTTTGGGGAAAATACCATGAGCACATACCACAGAGTGGATCTTTTTTGAGTCTTTTTTTTTCTTTACATCTTTACTGTAGTATAATTGCTTTACAGTGTTGTGTTAGTTTCTGCTGTACAACAAAGTGAATCAGCTATACATATACATATATCCCCATATCCTCTCTCTCTTGAGCCGCCCTCCCACCCTCCCTTATCCCACCCCTCTAGGTCATCGCAAAGCATTGAGCTGATCTCCCTGTGCTATGCAGCAGCTTCCCACTAGCTATCTGTTTTACGTTTGGTAGTGTATATATGTCCATGCCACTCTCTCACTTTGTCCCAGCTTCCCCTTCACCCCCTGTGTCTTCTAGTCCATTCTCTACGTCTGCATCTTTATTCCTGTCCTGCCGCTAGGTTCATCAGTACCATTTTTTTAGATTCCATATATATGCGTTAGTGTACGGTATTTGTTTTTCTCTTTCTGACTTACTTCACACAGAGGGGATCTTTTTAAATTCATTTTCTTGGATGCTTCATGGACCCTTCTAATGTGGAGACTTATTTTATTCAGTTCTGGGATTTCTTTTCCAATATCATTTCTTTACTAATTTCTTATTCTATTCTCTTGTGTTTTCTGGAATATCTCTTACAGGATATTGGACTGTCTGACTCATTCACACATATCTTCTTATATGTTCACCACTATTATCTAGATCTGTATCCATGTAATTTCCAAAAAATATTACAGGCATATCTTTTAAAAATTAGATGCTTTTAATTTTATCTAATCATTTACTTAATTTATAAGATCCTTATTTTGTTTTCTAATTACAATTTATATAACTTCTGTAAAGCTTCCTCTGTTCTTATTTTGGAATTTATCTGAGAATATTGATTATACTTTTTTTTTTTGAAGTGTTCTACGTTCTGTAAAGTCTTGTTCATCCTAAGTTATTTGTGTTTTTGTTTTAAGTTTATTCACTTAGTCATCTTCCACCTCGGAAAGTTTCTTAAAATGTGTTCCTCAACTTTGGCTATTTGTTTATATTTCACTTGGTACTCCCCAATATCAATATTTAGATGTCTCTTCTCTGGAGTGGTTCAGTTTACCCAGAGAAGGATGCTGTTACATCCTTCATTGAAGGTCATAAGCCTCTCTGTTAGTTTTATAGAAACCAGGAAGAAAAAGAGAGCTCAAATGTCGCAGTTCTGTAAGCAGCATCCTACCTTCCTGGGATCCTGGAGTTGGAAGTAACTGATTCAGTTACTTCAGAGATTAGATCTCCTATCTCTTGGGATGTAGATGGTTTATCCACGTGACTATTAGTAACAGAAGTGGTAATCTTGGGTTTGTCTTTCTCTATATAAACTTTTAAAAAATATCTCTTAGAAGCATATCCACCATCAACCTAACTGCACCTTTTTCAATAATATGTGCCTTCAAATTTCAGCTTTCCAGGAGTTGTCTGGAGTAAATCAGCTTCCACCTTGTTACTATTTCCTTCATCTACTGTGAGGATTTGACATTTTTTTCTGCCCTGGTTATCCTATTACCATCTCTTCAACTTTCCATCTTTTTATATTGTGATTTGGAGATATTTATTTATCTTAGATTCATTAAGGCCAGAGTTTGCATTTCTGTTTCTTGTACTTCTTACAGCATAAGAGGTGAAAGGGCCTAAGAACATTTCTTTACTATCTTAAAACTAAAAGCCTGCTACCTATAAGATGGGGTCTATAAATTAATAAATTGATTAATAAACAACTACAAATATCAGTGGAAGTATTGGTTTAGTGATCATTGTAAATATGCCTCAAATCCTTGTTGAAAACTGAACCACAATTTTCAACAATTTTAAATAGTAAAAACAGACTGATTACATTTTTCTTTACAACAAAGCTTCTCTCCTTATATAGGAGATGCTGAAATTGACCAGTGGGTGTGGAAAACTCCACTGAGAAATATTAAACAAAGAAAATTGATAGCTAAGTAAACATAGTGCTTAAATTTAAATGTATCTAGGAGCTCAGCTATTATTCTTAAGTACCTTAACCATCTCCCCCAGATCTATCCATCCAATTATGCAGAATGCAAAGAGATACCACTACTTACTCCACTATCTTCAATGGATAGATGATTACATCTATAAATACAAAAATGCTGCTTTACAATCCACATCACACTCCCTAGGAATTTACATGACACATTTGAGTGACTCAAGCAATGATACTTGCTAATTGGTCACAGTTGCTGATTGGCTGATCCTTCATAACAGAATCTTGTGTTAAGTTTCTCAACGATTGAGAATGATAGGGTACCTATGATAATTTTATGTAGAACAAAGACACTATGAAAAAATAAGAGATGTGATTTTAGAATTGATTATATAAAACAACATAATTAGCCCATGAAAACTGTAATATGCACACTGTAGTTTAGGAATTGCTCAGGCATAGAGAGTCCAAATAAAGCAGTTGTTAAAACTTACCAGCATATGTAGAGCGCAAACATGTTCTTTGATGTTTCAGAGCTTCACTAAATTTTACCATAATTATTTAACATTGTAGTATACATGGTTGGTTACTTAATGTTGAATTCTCTAAAATTTCACTAGACAACCTGTTAATAAGTCCAACCTAACTTTTTTTTTTTTTTTTTTTTTTTGTCTGTGTTGGGTCTTCGTTTCTGTGCGAGGGCTTTCTCTAGTTGTGGCGAGCGGGGGCCACTCTTCATCGCGGTGCGCGGGCCTTTCACTGTCGCGGCCTCTCCTGTTGCAGGGCACAGGCTCCAGACGCGCAGGCTCAGTAGCTGTGGCTCACGGGCTTAGTTGCTCCGCGGCATGTGGGATCTTCCCAGACCAGGGCTCGAACCCGTGTCCCCTGCATTGGCAGGCAGATTCTCAACCACTGCGCCAGCAGGGAAACCCCAACCTAACTTTTTAAGAATACCTAATAAATGAGAATACTATCTTAACAGAATCCTACCAGTTTCTTAGAAGGGGAAAGTCATAAGTTGTGTATTTACAGGAATTGTTCTGAATTCAGATGTTTTAAGGGAAATCTTTCAGGTCAGGAAAACTATTAGGATAGGGAAAATTTTAAGATAACAATTTAGACTTGATGGATATATTTAGGCAAGGGTCTTTAAATGATTCTTGTTAAGTAAACTTGTTTGATAAGCAAGCGGTTTGCTCAGGTAAATAAACTCTTACCTCAGATAAAAACGATTTTCAAGAATTCCCTGAAGAAAATAGGATTTGTATGTAGTTTTCTCTTTTTTGGGCAAAGGTTTTTCAGAAAACTCAACAAAGACAACTTAGGTGGTCTAAATTCATTTCTTTCCTGGGCAAAATTTCCTGAACACAAAACTAAATAATGGTGATACAGGTAGTCTCATTTATACCTCTCTTTAAATCAGTGTGCTTTTGGATCAGATGGCCTTATCCCAGACTCTAACAAATACATTCTGATTTTACTCAACCACTCTGATGCACTTTAGGTCAAAGAATAGAGAGGGAGGAGGAGCATCAGCAAAATGGCAGCTCCAAGTCTCTCTCCTCCAATTGAAACATTGAAATACAAGAAAAACTATGAGTTCGCACTTTGTCAGAACGCTGGAAAAGAGTCAGAGCTTTACAACAACCAAGCAAACACTAAATCAAGAAAGAAAGCTTCAAAACGGTAAGAAAGTTTTGTGGCATTTTTACTCGCACTTGTCCCATCCCCATCCCTGGAGTGACACCACTACTGACGATGGAAGTGTATGTTCCCAGTGTTGAACTCTGAGCCCTCATTCTGGCAGGAATAGAGAAGCCCTTCATCACGAATCATTATGTACGTCTGTTCTAACATGTATATTGTCTATCTGCACAATTGATACAAGGCACCCATCTTTCTTTCACCTAGCTCATAATTCAAGCTGGAAAAGTGGTGGGCATTCCTCAAAAACATGGCAAGATGAACTAACAAACCACAGATATCTGGGGTAAGAAACATACAGTAGACTGCTTAAGGCCCAGAAGAAAAAGTTGGAGAGAACTTCTTTGGGAAATTAGGAAGTTCAAAAGGATTCTATGTGAATGCGGGATTTAGAAAGCCAATTTTGAAAGCGTGCCCAAAGCAAGATGCACGCTCAGAAAAGTTTGGAGAAGACCTTGAACTTTTACCTTAGGCTGAACCCAGGCTCAGTGCAAGACTGGCTAAGTGGTAAGGAAGTCCCCTGACACAGAGCCAAGATGCAAAGACTGAGACAGGTTTTTGTTTTTTTTACCTTTTGCATATTAGCTTCTTTTTAGTCTCCTCACACTTGAGAACATTGCTGTCAAAACAGTAGCTGAACACAAGCTGAGAAACAGAGACAATGATCTTATATAATAAGGAATACAGTCTTTTCAAAAATATAGTTTGGAAAATCACTAAACAAATGGACTACTATAGCCATCACCAATTTTAAAAAAAAGCAAAATAAAACAGCAAATTGGGGAATGAAGAGAATTTACATCTAGAGTTACTACATTATAGTATTCAAATGTCTAGTTTTCAGAAATAAACTCATACACCTACGGCCAATTGATCTTAACCAAGGATGCCAAGATCATTCAGTGAAGTAAGAATAATCTTTTCAGGAAACTGTGCTGGAACAACTGGATATTTTCTTGTAAGAGTGAAGTTGAACCTAACACCATATACAAGAATGAACACAAAATGGACCTAAATGTAGGCATCATAAAGCTCTTAGAAAAAATATAGGATTAAATCTTCATGACCCTGTATTTGGTAAAGGATTCTTAGATATGACGTCTAAAACATGAGCAACCAAAGGGAAAAAAAATAGATTAATAGGACTTTATCAAAATTAAAAAAAAAAACTTTATGGTTAAATGACACTATAAAGAAAGTGAAAATAGAACCCCTGTAAGGGAGAAAATATTTGCATATCACAGATCCGATAAGTGTCTAGTATATATAATATACAAAGAAAACTTGCCACTCAACAATAAAAAGATATTCCAATTAAAGTATGGGCAAAGAATTTATAGATATTTCATCAAAGAACATATACAAATGGCCAATAAATACATAAAAAGATGTTCAACATTATCAGGGAAATGCAAATCAAAACCACAGTGTTATACCACTTCATACCCACTAGATACAAAATTAAAAATTAAAAAAACAGACAACAAACATTGGCAAGGATGTGAATAAAATGGAACAGCCATACATTACCAGTGGGAATATATAAAAGTACAGCCACCAGGGAAAATATCTTGGCAGTTCCTTGAAAAGTTAAGTATAGAGTTACCATATGACCAAAAAATTCCAATTCTAGGTAGATACCTAAGGGAATTAAAAACTTGTGTTCATGCATAAACTTTTACACAAACGCTTACAGCAACATTATTCATAATAGCCAAGACGTGGAAACAACCCAAATGTTCACCAATAGATGAATGGCTAAACATTCATCTGTTGAATGTATTCAGTGGTACTGCTGGTGATCTTCCTCCTCCTAACAGAGCCTTAAAAAATAACGAAGTACTGATACAACATGAATTAACCTTGAATACATTATACTAAGTGAAAGAAGCCAGAAGCAAAAGACCACATATTGTATGATTCCATCTAATGAAACATCCAGAATAGGCAAACCCATAGAGATATAAAGTGAATTAATGGTTAGTAGGGGATGGGGTTGGAGAGTCTGAAAGTGAATACTAATGCATACAGGGTTTCTTTGTGAGGTGATGAAAATATTCTGGAATTAGAAGGTCACACAATCTTGTGAATATACTAAAAATCTTTACGCTTTAAAATAGTGAATGGACATTGTACCGCGTGCTTTTGAACAAGACCTTCATTTTTAAAAGGAGGTACGTATAAAGCGACAAACCTTTCTTTTACTGAGCATGGTTTCAGTTATGAGTTAAGACTCAGCTTGTAATCATGGCTGTGTCTGACTTGAAGGCAAACTCTATCTGCTAAAGAAGCAATAAACCTTATAAATTTGTGATGTTATTAGCTGTTGAATCAACCATTCCTTTATCTAGCATGTGTCTGGATGCTTGTTATATGAGATAGTGAATCTCCTTATTGTTTAAGCCCTTTTTGGGGAGGGTTTGGTTCCTTGGAGCCCCAAAGCACCTTGTATGAATTAAGAAGTATAGATAGTAGAGACAAGATAAGTTGCTATTTTAGATTGTAATATATAGAATTTCAGTATACACCACAGCATTCTTCCCAACACTACACCATTAAGGTATTACTGATCAGCAAAATATGTATAAATAAAAAAATAATTGTGAACTGATTTCATATCTATCTATATTTTCTTTGGAATTTGCCATAGATCAGTCATTAAAATTCATTAATTACCTAAATCATTTTTGTCAGTTGTAGCAGATGTTGGCAGTGCCTCACTCGGATTCCTCAGACCTACTATTCTGGTGTGCTTACAGCAATTTCCAACTGCCACTAAAGGTATCTCCGAGCCTAAGGCATTTTGCAGAACCACAGAAAGCTGTTCAGCCATGCTTGTGTTGTAGAACAGAGTGTCAGAGAATCAAAACTCTGAGAGCAGTTCTCAACCAATGAGTCTCAGAAGTTCAAGTATAAATATCCAGCTCCCTTTTCCTTCTGGTGAAATAATTCAAAGGATTGTGTTTTGCACCATGTTTCAGAGCTTTATTATAGAACTGAACTCCAGAGACTCACTGTGGTTACTGGCTTGTTATTATACTCTTTGTTTCCTCTCTTCCCTTTAATACTTCCCTATCACCCTACCAGTGTCCCCTGCACCTGCCACGTTAAATATTTGTTTCAAATTCTCGTCTCTTCCAAGGAGATTCAAACTTAAGTATTAGAGTGCTACAAAAAAATAAAGGCAAAATTATCAACCTAGAGATATATGTCTTATTCACAATTACTACTTGTACTAAATTTTTCATCACAGTCTTCACTTCTTTGTCACTGGGAAGCCCTAGAAATGAATGAAGATTCAAGAGTAGTACTCAGTGAAGCCATTAACATTATTAAGAGTAAGGAACTGAATCCATGGCCTTTCCCCACTTCTGCTTTGTTAACAGTGTGATTACCAATAACTCCTATTTCTTACTGAAGCTAATTGGACTTCTTATAGAAAAGAAGTTAATAGTTTTATTAATAGTTTTTGTTTGTTTGGAGAAAAATTATTTAATATATTATGTTCACTTGAAGAACTGCATTATGTATTAAAATAACATATATTGCTAGTATATTTGGTCATTTGAAAAACTAAAATTAATCTGTACAAAGCAAGCTTCATCAGTATTTAATGTATAAGAAAGTGAATGGAAAAACTAGAGCCATGCTTTTCATGCTTAGGTTACAATGAATGGTGTTGATTTGGTCATCTGAAAACATAGTTACTAATTCATTCAGTCAGCTTTGCATCTTTTAAAGTCTTGTATAATCCTTTTGGAAGTTCCTTCCCAGTCTGCATGACAGCAATGAATAGATAAAATATACTTTTTTCCTATCTCTCCAAAAATATTCTCCACAAACTTGACAAGTTCAGAGAAAAATCAGACTCAGCATCGCTTCAAATGGCATTTGTAGAAAAGTGTTGTTGAATAGAATCATATCATTTTGGTCAGGGACTAAATCTTAGTAGTCAGTCCCCTAATAATAATAATAATAATAACAACAACAATAATATATATACAAATGAAGGGTTGGCATTAAGACCAAACTAGAAGATGAAACTACCTTGTCAGCTTGCTATTTCATCATTTTAAAACTAAGATCAGTATGCCAAATGTATTGATCCGACACTGCTATATCCTTCTCACTGGGGACTTTATTTTTAGATACACCTTTTGTAAATTAATTAGATTTATTGTTATTTATCTTTACTTGTTTATGTTACTCCATTGCCATTAAAATAATAGTGTTGTTATGTTTTCATTGTATATATTTTTACAATTAGCTTTTATTTATGGCAAACACATAGATTTTAAAAATTTGTTCTAGTGATATAAAATCTCCATTTGAAATAAATCTAAGAATACTAATTGAGTCAATTTAGACATTATTAAATGTATATTAGTGCATAGAAGTGACAAAAATAGATGGAATATGACTACAGCAGAAGAAAATCTGTCTTAAAATTGGAATTGGATCCTGTCAAACCTGAAAGAACATAGTTTTGGGACTATCCTGTGCTACCTGTGTGAACTTAATCACTTCCCTTTATTCTTCTGGACTTCAGTTTCCTTCCAAAAATATTGTACCTTATAACCTAATATTTTATGATTTTTTAACTACTATTCATAAAACTTTCTATTGTTCCATAACCTTTTACATGTATTATTAAAGTATTTTTTTTTCTACATTTTGATCTCTAAATCTCCACTTCTTGATTCTGCTACTTATGCCTCAGAGTAGATTGTACTTTTGGTTGTGATTTTCACTGTAAACTCATCTTTAGCAGCTTCTGTTTTCTTAGAATGGACGACCCAGAGCATCAGCAAATTTTTACCACTTGGAATAATTTCTTTGTTGCTGGCATCTTGAGATTTTTGTTCTTTTTTTCCTTCCTTCCTTCCTTCCTTCCTCCCTCCCTCCCCTCCCCTCCCCTCTTTCCTTCCTTCCTTCCTTCCTTCTCCTTCTCAAAGAGACAATACCACTACTTACTTGCTTTTGTTATATTTTATCCAGAAGTTCTATTTACTATCTGGGGCTGAAGGGTATCATTCCACATCAGCTCATTTGTCATATTACTAAAGGTTATTTCATATTTATAGAATATAATGGGAGCTTAGGTCTGTATTCATATTAGGGAATAAATATGTTTTTAGCTGGATCAACTTGTTCTTTTTAATCATAACTAGATTCCATTACAAAATCTAATCTATCCGTTCACATTAGAAAATGTTAAAATAAGTAGAGAAAGCTATTTTTCATGGCATTCTACCTTTAGTTTCTTATACTTCAGCATATAATTTTTTAATTAAAATACAAATGTTTCAAAAATTCTAAATATTGTTAAGAAAATTCACAGTCCTATTTAAGGGTCCATAATTCTTTGCATTTAGTCATGTAATGTGTTTTCTTGTCAAATGTGATTTACTATGTAATTGAATAGATTTTCATTTAAACATGAAGCACTTTCTGAAAATCATTGACATGTGGAAATGGCAACATTTCCCCTTAAGCCTTGAAAACAATTATGTTAAAGGACCAATTCTGATTGACTTTAAGAAGTTCAAGAGTTCAGTAAATAGAATAGGTGAAGTGTTAGTCATATTTTTATAGTGTAGCAAATGTGTGTGGCACTTGGACACAATATTTCGCTGAGTTCACTGTCCTCAATCACACTCAATCATTACCTTTTTGTTTCTAATTAATGAATATTTGTCCTTCAGAACTTAGCTTAAACATTACTTTTTACATAAAAACTTCTATGACCACCTGAATTGGGTTATAACATATGCTTATATAATACCTGGTAATTGTGTATGTCACACTTTATCAGTGTTACGTGTTTAACGTCTATCTTTTTCCCATTGCCCTATAACCTCTCTGAGGGCAACAACTCTGTAATCTGGTTTCCCTTTATATCTCCAATCCTTACACTCTTTGAGGATGGAAGAGGCTGAAGAAATGTGTTGAACGCAGAAGTGAATATATAAACAAATACATGTTCCAAACTATTTCTACACATAATTTCAAAACACAACATGTTGAAAAAAAGAATGTGATATAATGAAATGAGAATAACTGCTACTTTCAGGTGTTGGTCAAATATGCTGTCTGTAACCATGAGCTTGACGGATAGTAAAGACCATAACTATCCTTGGCTGCTCTTTCTGATCTAGTTTTTATCATTCACAAGGTTGAAAAATAGGGGTCTTCACTAAGCCAGATTCATTTCCTCAACATCTTTTGTATTATCCCTGATGCTTGGGTCTCAATTCCCTTTTATATAAAATGAGGACCATGTACTGGAATGACCTCTAGGGAAAAGTTTTCAATTAATACACTAACCAGACTTTTCCTATTTGATTTTTATGTTTTCTACAGTATACCTTGGTATTTTCTTTCTAATATTCCAGCGGGAACTTAATACTTCTTTAGGAATTCCTTCATTCCGAATAAATACTAAAAACAAAAAACATTAAAAAAGAAATAGCTATAGGTCTTGATTTTATTTATTTTTTCCTCTTTTGGCATTTTTATTCCATGAAAATCATTTGCTTGGTCCACGATTTTTGTACATCTTGACCATCCAGCCTATTTGAGTACCTCTAAAGTAGCTGCTTATTTAATCAATAGAAAAGGAGACCTGAAAACAAGTTAATTGAATGCTTCCATAATCATACTTATTTTAAAAGCTACAGCCCCAAATCTCAGTTTTGCTAACAAATATCACTACTCTCGAGGGGTTTCTCAGAAAGATATTAAATTCTGTTCATTCTGTAGACTTTATTTCCCCCCAGCTTGCAGCATTTAGATGGTCTCTGACTTGTTTTCCGTCACTTGCATTGTTGCAAGTTGGCAGCAGACAATTTTCTAGTCTATTTATTTAAAGGCCACCTTCAAATACAACTGAAAAAAAATATGATGCGTAACCTATAAATTAGAATTTAGATAGAAAATATAGTATTTTCCCGGCAGGATTTTTTTATCTCTTTTTTTTTTTTTTTTAACATCTTTATTGGAGTTATAATTGCTTTACAATGGTGTGTTAGTTTCTGCTTTATAACAAAGTGAATCAGTTATACATATACATATATCCCCATATCTCCTCCCTCTTGCGTCTTCCTCCCACCCTCCCTATCCCACCCCTCTAGGTGGTCACAAAGCACCCAGCTGATCTCCCTTTGCTATGTGGCTGCTTCCCACTAGCTACCTATTTTACATTTGGTAGTGTATATATGTCCATGCCACTCTCTCACTTCGTCCCAGCTTACCCTTCCCCCTCCCCGTGTCCTGAAGTCCATTCTCTATGTCCGCATCTTTATTCCTGTCCTGCCCCTACGTTCTTCAGAACCTTTTTTTTTTTTTTTAGATTCCATATATATGTGTTAGCATACGGTATTTGTTTTTCTCTTTCTGACTTACTTCACTCTGTATGACAGACTCTAGGTCTGTCCACCTCGCTACAAATAACTCAATTTCATTTCTTTTTATGGCTGAGTAATATTCCACTGTATGTATGTGCCACATCTTCTTTATCCATTCATCTGTCAATGGACACTTAGGTTGCTTCCATGTCCTGGCTATTGTCAATAGAGCTGCAATGAACATTGTGGTACATGACTCTTTTCGAATTATGGTTTTCTCAGGGTATATGCCCAGTAGTGGGATTGCTGGGTCGTATGGTAGTTCTATTTTTAGTTTTTTTAAGGAACGTCCATACTGTTTTCCATAGTGGCTGTATCAAATTACCTTCCCACCAACAGTGCAAGAGGTTTCCCGTTTCTCCACACCCTCTCCAGCATTTATTGTTTGTAGATTTTTTGATGATGGCCATTCTAACTGGTGTGAGGTGATACCTCATTGTAGTTTTGATTTGCATTTCTCTAATGATTAGTGATGTTGAGCATCCTTTCATGTGTTTGTTGGCAATCTGTCTATCTTCTTTGGAGAAATGTCTATTTAGGTCTTCTGCCCACTTTTGAATTGGGTTGTGTGTTTTTTTGATATTGAGCTGCATGAGCTGCTTGTATATTTTGGAGATTAATCCTTTGTCAGTTGCTTCATTTGCAAATATTTTCTCCCATTCTGAGGATTGCCCTTCCGTCTTTTTTAAGGTTTCCTTTGCTGTGCAAAAGCTTTTAAGTTCCATTAGGGTCCATTTGTTTATTTTTGTTTTTATTTCCATTTCTCTAGGATGTGGGTCAAAAAGGATCTTGCTGTGATTTATGTCATAGAGTGTTCTGCCTATGTTTTGCTCTAACAGTTTTATAATGTCTGGCCTTAGATTTAGCTCTTTAATCCATTTTGAGTTTATTTTTGTGTATGGTGTTAGGGAGTGTTCTAATTTCATTCTTTTACATGTAGCTGTCCAGTTTTCCCAGCACCACTTATTGAAGAGGCTGTCTTTTCTCCATTATGTATCTTGCCTCCTTTATGAAAGATAAGGTGGCCATATGTGCGTGGGTTTATCTCTGGGCTTTCTATCCTGTTCCATTGATCTATATTTCTTTTTTTGTGCCAGTACCATACTGTCTTGATTACTGTAGCTTTGTAGTATAGTCTGAAGTCCAGGAGCCTGATTCCTCCAGCTCCGTATTTCTTTCTCAAGGTTGCTTTGGCTATTTGGGGTCTTTTGTGTTTCCATACAAATTGTGAAATTTTTTGTTCTAGTTCTGTGAAAAATGTCCTGGCCGGATTCTACTGGTATATTAATTCCTGTTGTAGCCTCAGATACTTGGCTTATAAATAAGGACATGTCATAAACAATTCAACTCCTCTCAAGTCTAATAATAGTTTAAACAGCTTTTTCAAAGGCTGGTTCATTCATTTGACTAAGTAAATCTGTAAGGTACAGTTGCAAACTACCAATGAATCTGTGATACCACATTAAAAGAGAAAGAGCTGAAACATTTCTGTTTATGCTCTTGTGAGAACCAGTGTGTTATTTGTGTAATAGTCTTTGTAGCTAAAATTAATATCTGGATGCTTTAGAGTTAGTTGTGCTATATAAATCAGCATTTGAATCTTATTAGTAATTCCCCCCCCATTTTGTTTTTCATTACAGTTGTTTCAGTCTGGTACAAAATACTTCAAGCTTAATTTGAATATTAAAGAGTTTTATGGCAGCATTTTGTCTGCTTCTTGTAGTGAGTTCCATTTGGAATTGCAGTCTTAAGTTTCATCTGGCTTTTTAAGGAAGTGATTAATTATTTTACTGTGGTGGTTTGTAATGTGTAACTCTGATTACTTCAGTGTTACATGGGCTCTAGTGTTAAATTATTTCTTTTTTATTTAGTTTAAAGGATTTCTCGGCTATACTGTTTCTTAAACCTAAAACAAAAACAAAAACAATAAAACAGTCAGCCGTTGGGATCATTTATGAAATTTGAGACCACATATAGATCCAAGAATTGGAAGTGAGAATTTTTAACTCTAAAATCCATAGAGGTAATCCAGAGGTATAAAGAATCTTCACATTTTAAACTTCAAAGGGACTTTAAAAATCACCTTGTTTAATCACAGTACAATTCCATTATGGATTCAATCCTTTGATATATCTTGTCTACCATATAAACTATAATTTATGAACTAATTATTAATACATTTCCTATATTTTTTCACCAAAGTAATATGTACTTAACATTCAGGAATTCTGATCAGTATATAATAATTATTGGGACGTCAAAAATTAATTTCACTCCAGAGTGCAGAAACTACATTTTTTGGGTACAGTTTGTGCTTCACTATTAAACAGTATTTTTTTTTTAAATAATAAAATGATCCTGCACTCACCCCATTGCCAACTATCAAGAATTTCATTTTATAAGGAGCAAAGGGCCATAGTAAGCAGTCTGCATTACCATGGGTTGGTAATCAAATAATTAATTGATACCTTAGAAAACTGAGCCCAGGAGTCTGCATAAAACCATGAATGCTATAGAAATTCAGAGCTTGGGACATTGTTGTTTTTAAGTTTCTTAATACTGTGGACTATTGCTTTATCTCCAGAATTTTTCACTGTGCCTGGCATATAATTAGTGTGCAATGCAAGTTCCTTGAATAACTGAACTAAATGAACAAAATAAAACACTGAGTAACTTTAGTATTGTGAGTAGAAATTTGAGATATCTGTGTTCCTACAGTGAGCGTGGAGAAGGACAATCTTAGAAACCTAGATGAAAGGGAATTTAAAAATAACTTAGTCTAATTCCTCCTTTTGCAGTCTCAAGACATGACATGTGATAAAGAGCATACAGCTGACTTACCAAGGGCATAGTTAGGTCTTGAACTCAAGGCTTCTAGGTGTGATGAAAATAATTTTGCTTACTTCATTCTTCATGTACAGCCAAGGAGGATTGCTGTATTTATACAACAAGAAGGTGATATTCCATAAGTAGGAATTAATACCTAAAGACCCCTGTTTTATACACTCTACTTCTGTTCACTTTGGCTTAAATCTATGATAAAGGTTGTTAGCAATCCTGATAGAGGTTGCTGTTGAATTTCTTGATCATGGTGTTTATAATGCTTCAAGCAATGTCATTCAGCAGGCAGCTTAGTTGGTATTGATTTTACTAAAAGGAAAAATGTATCCATATAGCATTTCTGAATCATTTGTTGGTAGACTGGCTCTTAGTTATGGTCTGTATCTATTAGATTTAACTCTGGTCAGGTGTCAACATAGGTGCAGCAGTTGGATCCTATCTATCAAGGAATGATGTGTGATGTATTTTTTTAATGTAACAGAACTCCTCTAGTCTGAGGCACAAAATTGAAAATTGGCAATCTATACACCACATTTAAATCTTCTGGTCATGGGAAGGTATCTTTGGGGGGAATTTGAAGCCGATAACATAAAATGGCAGATTGTTCTGTCAACTGCTACTAGGTACCACTTATGTCGTAGTAGCTATAAGACTATTTAGCTATTTTTAACAGCTAGCAGGGAAGGTCCTATTCAATCGGATTGGATCAGTCAGAAATGGAAAACTTTATGTGTCTCATATCTTCATGGCTTATTGACCCATGTGCCTGGAAACATCTTTTACATCTCATGTTTACTACAAGAAATGTTTCTCTATAACTGTAATATTTTCCCCCAATATCCTTGGTAAGAAAGAATAGTAAAACCCACTTTTAGTCTCGATAATTCCACAACAAGTGTGATTCTGGATAAGTCATGTATTGCTGCATTTGTACTCAGAGAGTTTTGAAATATATGATGGTACGTACCGTAATATTAACACCTAAATATCAGATTCCATAGAAAGTCTTTAAGCTATGTGATCTCACTTAATTGTTATAAAATCTTAAATATAATCTTCATTTTATTGATGTGGAAACTGAGGCTCAGATAGAATTTGTTGCTTATCTAAATTATGACAGAGCTAATTATGAATGCTGGTGGTTGTAGTTCCAAAGACCACACAATTTTTACTATATCATACTGACATCTTGCTCATTATGGAGGCTTGTCTTTTATTAAATTTCTGAATGTATATTGTAGAGTGGTGTCCTTGGATATCTATAGCAAAGAAAGTTAACTGACAGTGATTCTGTCTAATGTACAAACATAAATGGAATTCAAATGCATATGGCATTTGCAAGGTTAAAAGTCTCACAGAAGATGATGTCTATACATGCTTCGTAATCTTAGAGTTCTTTCTGAATTGATTGTGGGTTTGTGTGTGTGTGTGTGTGTGTGTGTGTGTGTGTTTAGGGAACCTGGGGGCTTCTGTGGAATAATCCTTGTTTCAAGCAAGATTTTTGTGATTCTAATTGCAAAATTATCTTGCTTTGGCAGGGCTCCTCAAGTTTTTCCTATCATCTCCCGTTCACATTGTTCCCCCAAAGAGATTACATTTTAAAAAACTGGCTCATAATAATAGATGGCATTTGTTAACACTGATAGTTTCATTTTGTTCTTTAATCAACATCAATTTTCTTTTTATTTAAAGTTAAAAGAAAACAATATTTAAGTAGTGGAAGTAGTGAATAAAGCTTCAAACTCCTTTCATTATTAATGTCCCAATGGTCTTTTCATTTGACTTGAAGTTGTACAACTATACGAAATCTATTTATGTATAATTAAAATGGTTGATTTTTAGTTTATTTTGTAATTAGATGATTTTTGATGTCACATATATATGCATACAGAGACACGAACATGCACTCATTACTGTGGAATCCAAATTAGACAGATCTGTAGCTTTAACAGGGTAATTTTAAGCTATATGTAAGTACTATTGGTCTGAACTTTAGCAGACCAGATCTAAAAAATAGTTTTAAGATTAAGGAGATTCTCAATCATAAAAAGAGTCTCAGAACTAATCAGATTCTTACTGATATACCAAGAGAAATATGGTATATGACCCAAGAGAAATATTGGATTCACTGATTATGTTGCAATATGATCATTTTTTTGATTGTTTCAGCTGAAAGTTACACCGGGAAAATATTTTCAGAATCATTCAAAATGCTGGTATATCTGGAACTATATTCCTTTGAACATTCTCTTTCTAAGCAGTATTTCTTACTTTGTTTAGACATACAAGTAAGAACAGACAAAGTGTGATTGCACTCCCACGCTATCATCCTTGGAAAGTTTCCTTTTAAATTCAACTGTCTATGAATGTGCAAAGAGGGTGAAAGTTTTTCTGTCATATTATGCTTAGAAACTTGTATGACATTCAGAACATAGCAAATTGAAAGAAAAGAGATTGAATTTAAGACAACATTAAAAATGAACTAGACACATTGGTACTTTCAACAAGGTTACTAGAAACCTCTCTTTCTAATAATAACCACAGAAATAAAGGGAAAGAAAAAATCTCTTAAGTGATACAGCTTTCATCTAAATGGAAAGACTGCAAAGCATGCAATTATAGGTGTGTAAAAAGTCAGGAAGTGAAAAAGCCAAAATAATGAGAGATTCTTTTACTATCTAGTGTCACAAAGTTGCAGTACTGTCAGAAGTTTTGGTCTCAAGAGGAATCTTGGAAAGGAAAAAAAAAAAAGCCTCAGGAAATAATAACTAGAACTTGGCAAAGGAAGCTCCTTTATGAGAAATGCCTGCAGGGCAGAAATAATTGGAAGCACAGGGTTCCTTTGCCTTGACAGGTGCCCCTTGATTCCACCAGGAGTGGATCCCCTAAAACACCCAAAAACAGAGTAGAATAAAAAATTATCTGGGGATGATCTCAACATTGTATTTGGACAAACAGAGGAAAAAGTGAAGAGAGATATTAACTTAAGTGGACATTCACACCACGTCCACCATGGGGCTAGAAGGCAATTATTGGGGTAGTGCAGGGCAAAACATGCTTTAGCCTGAAGTATCCAGTGAGTATTTCCTCGGATGACTGGGATAACTGTTTTCATATCCCCATCCATTCTTTTGAGTGCTGAGCTGGTCTGAGAAACATTAGTGCTTAGCAGAAGGAAACTTCCCTCTTGGTGGCAGTGAAAACAGTGCCTTTGAGAGTTCATTTCATCTACCAGAAGGTTGAACACTCACAAGAGCATACTGGTAGAGAAAAAAGTATATCAACAACTACTCTTTCAGCACCAATGCCAGTTTAGCTGCCAAGATAGAACCAAAAATATGAGTCAAGTAAAACAAAAGGTTGAAAGCATTTAAAATTTATTTTAAAAATCTAGTATCAGAACTTAAATCCCTTATTATGTAATGAAGCAGTTTAAGAGTATCTGTCTATTTATCTATCTATCATCTATCTATCCAAATGGCTGTTTTATGAACTTCTTCCCAGTAAGAAGCATTGCATATTTCTAAAAGATTTGGTTGATGGGAAATGTTGAAGAAAGGAACTGAGGTTCATAATATTATAACATGGAAATTTAAAAATATTTTGAAAACTAATATTTCCCTCTATCCACCTTAGAACTTTGCTATTCTAAAAATATTTAATTTAGTAGAGTGATGCCTGAAGAATTTTATGTTTAGAATGGGTCAAAGGATAACATTTAAGATGGTTTGACTGTGACAGCATGGTTGAGCTTGAACCTATATTTCCCAGAATCCCCTTCATTGTATAGTTGCAGGTTGAATTTGGCGAAACAATGAACTTGCACGAGATTTGGACAGTGTAAGTGACGTAGTGACTAATACTTTCTGCAAGTTACCTTAGCCAGATGCAGTCCTTAGGTATCCTCTCTCTCATCTACTCTGTGTTGACTCTTCTTCCTGGTCTGTCACCAGAGGCTTGGCTGCATAACCACGGAGGAATCCCAACTTTCCATTGATCTCCTGCCCTTCCTTTCATCATGCTGTAGAGAAAAAGTACTAGATTAGGAAGTCGGAAGCCTTCCATTCTTATCCAGGTTTTCCCATAGCTTCAGGACCTTGAGCAATCACTTACTTACTCTGTGCCTCAGTTTCCTCAATTATAGAATAAAGGTATTGGACTAGAGAAGCTCTCAGATCCTTTACAGGTCTAAACATTGATCTTTGTCTCTGCTAGGCTTTTATTACCAGTTGCCTTGTACAGGAGGTGAATCGAGTGAATGATTTCATCACTTCCTCAGGTGTGCACGCGTGCTTGACCCCACAAAGCCTGCTGCCTCCTGAAATCGATTTTGTGCTCCGTGTTTCACTTCTGCTCTGACAGACAAAACTCTAGAAGCTCTACTTTGAAAAAAACTTATTTTAGCGTCCTGAACTTTTTAAAAAATATATGAGAAAAACAAATGTAAGTGGCTTGTTACCACTGGGGATGAAATAATTACATTATGGGCATAGTGAAGCATTGATGCAGCAGTTTTCTATATTTTTAGTTATTTTGAAACAAACATAAATTATGCCACAGTTAAGAGTATATATTTAAAGTTGAAATAGTAAAAGAGAGTTGCAAGGCGAGATTTAAATGAGGACAGATTGGACTGTTTTATTGTTTGGAGTAAAATTGAGGTGTAAAAGTGAAGAGATTCCAGAATGTTCTTTTTTTAAACTCTATTTATTTATTTATTTATTTACCTTAGGCTGCGTTGGGTCTTCGTTGCTGCGCGCGGGCTTTATCTAGTTGCGGCGAGCGGGGGCTACTCTTCGTTGCGGTGTACAGGCTTCTCTTTGCGGTGGCTTCTCTTGTTGCAGAGCAGGGGCTCTAGAGCACAGGCTCAGTAGTTGTGGCACGCGGGCTTAACTGCTCCGCGGCATGTGGGATCTTCCCAGACCAGGGCTCGAACCCACGTCTCCTGCATTGGCAGGCGGATTCTTAACCACTGCGCCACCAGGGAAGTCCTTCCAGAATGTTCTTAATTGTCAGGAAAAAATTTTTCAATTGGAAAGTCATTAGAAAGAATGATTTAATTATTATAATAAAATGCTAACATAATCAATCAAAAATACTTCTAAAGAGATCTTATATGTTTTAATATGTAATGATTGAATAATATCAAGTTCAGTGTACACCCATTTTGACCCTAAACCAGGTTCATAGACTTGCAGTCTAATAGCAAGTTCAGGTGACTGATCCTCACTTCAGCTCAGAGCTTAGTACCATACTCTTTCATCTTCCTTTAATCATAATATTCAGCTTATCAATTACTTCAAATCATTTAGGGAATACTGAGTTATCTAACCATTCCTTTGTCCAGTCATTTGATGGTTAATGTGGAAGTACTTACCACATGCTGGAAATGTGCAAGAGACTCAATGCATTTTCCCATTTAATCTTTATAGGAACTATGGTAGATTATATTATTACCTATTTTCTCCATATGAAGAAATTGAGGCTTAGAAACCTCCGGAATTGGCCAGAGGACACTTAGTTAGAAAGTCCCAAACAAGGGTTTGAAGGCCAATGTGCCTGATTGCAAAATCCACACTTCACATTTACAATATACTGGCTCTTAAGTATAATCCCATATGGTATCCAGCTGTAACCCTTTATATAAGTCTCCTGCTCGTGGAAGTAGAAAATGAGTCCAGTGAAGTTAAGTGACTTGTCCCTGGTTTACATAGTCAGGGGTACAACATGCTCAAAAGATCGGAGGTGCTTGTGTCTAGATACAGACAGAATTCAATTCGGAGGGAGAATAGCAGTTGTATTCACTCAAGGTCTCTTCTTTTAACCTGTATTATTTCAAATGACTAGTCTCTTGCTGTTTTGTGTACACAGTCTAAAAAAGTTGCTAAATATAGAACCCTGATGTGAAGAATATTCCATCTGAAGTCAGAAAGATGAACCAGATAACCTTTCCTATTTTTTTCAAGACAGCCAAATAATCTTTATATTTTCCTAAGGTTATTGAATAATTCCAAGTAAAAGTTCATGATCATTTGTCTTTATTTCTATTTTATTTTATATTGATGCAAGCAGTCATTTTTGTTATTTTCTTATGAATTAGGATGCTAAAACTTACCTTATATCTAAATATTTTTAGTGAGAAATCTTGAACAAATGGTTACATTGACAATTACCTTTTCTTTTAAAAAACTGCAATAAACTACAGTATGATGATATATGCCTATGAAATTCCTAATTGTGTCTGTTTGACACAAAAAACTTTTCATGTTGAATCTACATTTGAACCCTTTGTGTTCAGTCATAGCAAAGTATGGAAATCTAACAAACAAGATAAACTATATATTAAAATTACATTTTAAATTTAATCAGTTCATTTAATAAGTGCAATTTCTTCTTTACCTCACTTTTCAACTATTAACACTAAATAGAATTTAAAATCAGACAATTTTCTTTATAATATTAATATCAGAAAGCATCAATTGTTTACATTATTAGTACTCTACCTCTTTATCTCCACATATGCCAAACCATTCACATTTTTATTGTTGCGTAATAACCTTCAATAACTCTTAAGCTCAGTTCAACTGTGATCTCTTTTGAGAAATTGTCTCTGATGCCTCCAAAATATTCTGCTGTGGCAGGCTGGTTAAAAACATGTCCCGAGCTCATCACCTCTTTCTATATCCAAGCCCTCTGCCATGTGACTTGATAGTGCTTTCCATCATGAGTAGAGTAGGTTTCTCTACCCTGTGAATCTAGGCTGGTTATGTGAATTGCTCTGTCAAATAGAATGCAGTGTACATGAAACTCTGCCAGTTCCAAGGCCCCATACACTACTGCTTGCTCTCTTGATATGTTGCTATTACCATGAAAACAAGCTCTGGATAATGTACTGGATAATGAAAGACATAAGGTCTAGTCATTGTGTCAGATGACTGCCAGCTGAGTGCCAGGCAAGAATGAGGTCCATCCTAGGACACCTAGCCCCCAGCTCACACACCAGCTGAGTACAGATGTGTGAGTGAGCCCTGCCAAGATGGGACAAGCCTGACCCAGATCATCAGAACCACCCAGTCTACTCATAAGTGTAAGAGCAATGATAAATGCATGTTTGTTTACTACTCTGTTTGGGGGGTGATTTCTTATCAATATTATGATAGACCTTGTTGATGCCAAGCACTTATTCCTCTTCCCTCACAACTAACACTTCTTACATATGCCTTTAATCTCTAATCATTTCAGCTATACATATCTTGAATCCTTAAGTATTTTAAAGACCATAGAAGAGCCATGTGTGATTCTTGTTAACCATTTTTAAAATATAATTTTTAATACTCAACAAAGTACCTATATTAGTGGGAGGTTTTATAGAGTAAAGGAAAGAACTGTGGAATAAGCATCTGCTAAGCTAACTGCATGCGCTGCTTCTTTCCCATAAGTGACCTTTGGCAAGTCTCTTAACCTTTCTGTACTTTCTAATTTTAAGCCGAGTGTTAGCCACCACCTCACACTTTAGAGAGAACAGCATCTTGATACTATCCTCCTACTTTGGTAAGGAAGCCAGGGAGCATGGACTTTTAGTTTCTATTTTACAGCAGGGCCCAGATTTGAAAGCCTTACTCGCTCCAAATTCTGTTGGACATCTCTATCACTTTGTACCACATTCGCATTTCAAATGGTCTCTCCTTCCAGCAGCTTTTGCCTTTGCCAATATATTGAACAGGATAAAATGTAAATGAACTGATTTTTTTGGTAAGGAATGTAAATAATATTAATATATTTCTTACAGACCTGGTCAAATGATATACTGAATTCTGTCTCCTCTCATGTTAAACATGTGCTTATGTATCTGGGTAATTTCATTCACCAGTTCCATCCAAAGGCTTAAAACCATTGTGGAGGTTAACTGAAAGAAACATACCATTTTGAGGATGTTTGAAATATGTATATATGACTATTAAAAGTACTGATATAAAGCAAGCAGAAAAAAAAAATCACCTGATAACTAATCAGTAACGATTATACTGGGTTTTGAGAGAAATTTGCAGGTGTCACAAATCTCATTGTGCTTTTGCTTGGCTACGTTTAATTATAACTATTTGCAGATTGCAAATAATTATATACATATAGATGGATCTAAATAGCAGATTGCAGATACAAATGATATATTTCATAAATAGTGAGCTATCAGTAGAACTACATTTTAAATATCTTGGTAAGAGAAGTACTTCTGTGCCCTAATATGAGCTAAACAAATTTTTTAAAGCAAGTGTTTGGCTCTCATAATCCTGGAGCACTTGTTTTCTGGAACACTGCACTTGGTTTGAAACCGGGGTAATTAGCCAGGATTGGCAAGGTTTCTGTGAATAAAGTACACGTTTGTGGTCATTTGGAATGCATAAGAATCTACCATCCAGTGGTAGCTCTTGTGTTTATTCTTCAGGAAATTTGGAACTATAGATATACAAATGAGCTTATGAGAATCTTAGAAATCTGCGACTGATATCCCACCTTAACAATTATTAGATTAGCTTGATATCATCAGATTCAATTTGTAGAGCCCAGATACTTATAAAAATTGTATTTATTTCCTCACACTAAATAGATAGCTTTTCAAAGCTGTGTTGATCTGAAGAACACTGGCACAGTATAAATTCTCATTCATATTACTGATACTTAGGGCTTAGGCAACAGAAGTAACTAACCAACTAGTTTGCTTAGTGATTCTCATTGAACTTATCACTCTTGGTAGGCTGTGTTTAAGTCTTTAATTTAGTAAGGCTCTAATATGACTTTGAGATTACTTTCAGGTAGGGAATACAGTCTAATTCATTTATATCCTATTGGATGTCACCCTTGGATCCATCAAGAAACCGAAGTGTGCTTATTAAATTATTCTGGGTCTAGAACAATATACACTAATTGAGATACAGAAATACCATATTTTATTGATATTAGGATGCATAAATTTCACAGTTTAACATCTCTAAAATAGAGCTGTATCACAATCAGAAGCATCTTAAAATTAGAGTTGGCCAGATAACATTAATGAGGTAGTTGCTTGTGTACGTGCAAATTTTTATAATTTCTTTTTGGGTGACATCACTGGATACGAGCAACCTTTTGACATGTAAATTATTAAACCACTTTAGAATCATTGGAGAAGTCTACCAATTCTAGATACTGTCTGAAAAACCTTCAATTGTCATCATCTGGTAAAGTCAGGAAAGCAATAAAACTTGCATCACTGGTGTCAGACCTTATAAGAGAATCCTGGAGAGAACAGTGAAGTCATCTTTAAAAAATGTTCCTGCCCTCTCCTCTCCCCCAGGCCTTGGATGGTACAGAAGACATCATGGTGTGGAAAAACACTGACACGAACAACTGCGAGTTGAAAAGTGATGTAAAAGTTTTGGATTTTAACGTTAAGACATTTGAGGAGTACCTTAACTATTTTCAAAGTTGTTTTCCTTTTCACATACACATAGGAGTTAACTTTTTAAATGACCAAAAAAAAAACCTCGAAATGATCTTATTTAATAAGTATAAGCACAGATTTTAGTAAGAAGAAGACATAACGAAACAATAAGAGAGCCTTGTGTCATAGTTGATTTGGCAGCAATTTTTCTTCTTTAGTTTTACAAAAAATAAGATGTCTAATGAGGGCAGCTTAGATTTAATACGTAAGGTACTATTTATTTGAGAAATCATATTATTATTTACAGTTTAGGAATATGAGTTTGGTTTTAACCTGGTCATAAAATGGACACTGAGGATCCAACCATGCTGTGATAAACAAAATGTGATATTCTATGTAGAGAAAATTATTATTGGACATTGTAAAAATATTGCTTATGAGAGTAAAAGTCATCCCTATGTTTTATAAACTTTGAATTTGAAGCTTTTTAAATAAAATATAACATGGCTTTTTTTTTTTTTTTAAATAAGGTGTTAAGTACTTATTTATTTATTTATTTTTGGCTGCGTTGGGTCTTCGTTTCTGTGCGAGGGCTTTCTCTAGTTGCGGCGAGCGGGGACCACTCTTCATCGCAGTGCGCGGGCCTTTCACTGTCGCGGCCTCTCTTGTTGCGGAGCACAGGCTCCAGACGCGCAGGCTCAGTAGTAGTGGCTCACGGGCCTAGCTGCTCCGCGGCATGTGGGATCTTCCCAGACCAGGGCTCGAACCCGTGTCCCCTGCATTGGCAGGCAGATTCTCAACCGCTGCGCCACCAGGGAAGCCCAACATGGCTTTTAAAATCAATAAAGAGATTTTTGTCTCCCTGGCCAATTCTCTCAAGGCATCACCTTATATATATATTTGGGGACCTTTAAGAAGAATATATGACTTTACTCTGAAACACTTTCTTAATTTGAGAGTCCTGGAGATGCTGGGAAGAAAGACAGTTTTATTTGTGAAATCAGCACATCTTGGGTCTGTTTATTTAATGTCTTCCTTTAGCTTATCCTCTTCTCTAGCATTTTATTATAAGCAGCAAGAACCCAGGAGGCATCTTCCACATTCTGCCTAGAAATCTCCATAGATAAATTTTCCATTTCATTAGATACATTTTCTACTTGCTACTTTATCACAAGTAGTTTTGCAAAACTTTCTGCCAGTACATAGCAATAATTCCATTTCTTTCAGTTTCAAATTTTCTTCCTTTTTCTGTAAGATCTCACTGACAGCCTCCTCAGAGGCCATCAGACTTCCACTAACTATTCGAAGCCCTTCCAACTTCCGTCTGTCTACCATCCATAGCCACTGGCAGTTTCTAAAGTTTTTGTTACCAAGGACCCTATTTATGGTACCAAAATCTGCTTCAGTTATTATAATTATTACAAAAGTTCTCAAAATGTAGTGGCTTAAAAAAACAATATCGTATATTATCTCTCATTGTTTCTGTGGGTGAGGAATTTGGACAGGGTATAGTGGGAACAATTGGTATTACTGCACAAGGTTTGGGGTCTCAGGTGGAAGAAGGGAAGACTGGGGACTGGAAAACTTTGAAAGTTTTTTTTCTCACTTGACTGGAAGTGGATGCTGCCTGTTCACTGCGGACTTCAGTTTCTCCTCCTGTTATACTCTCCATGTGTCTGGTTTGGGAATTCCAATAGCATGGTTGGGATCCAAAGGCAAAGTTCCAGAGAGAGATGGGTGGTGGGGGGAGAGTGTCAGGCCGAAGAGGATCATCTTTGTGACCTTACCATGAAAGTTTCATATTATCACGTCTGTCATGCTTATTTATCACAAGAGTTACAAAGCCCAGCCTCTTTATGAGAAGAGAACATAGACCCTACCCCTACATGGGAGTGATGCTTGTACTATAAGACGAGCACATTTGGAAAATGCAAACTGACTCCGTGGGGCTCTGTGGGTAAATTCTCAATTTTTCTTTCATGAAACACATCTTTATTTCACCTTTATAATTGAACAGTATTTTTACTGAGTATTATCTAATTCTAGGTTGGGAGTTATTTTTTTGATAATATCATTCCAGTGTATTTTGTTTTTCATTGTTGCTTTCTAGAAGTCAGCTGTCATTCCAGCTTTGCTCCTTTGAAGGCATCCTGTTATTTTTTCCCTTTTTTTCCCTCCTAGATTTATTTATAATTTTATATTTGTTTTGTCATTTTGCTATAATATGACTAGGTGTTAGTTTTTATTTATATTGCTTGGTATTTGTTAGGCCTATTGATTCTGTGGATTCATGTCTTTTATTGTTTGGGGGCAACTATCAGTGATTGTCTCAGCAAATTTTACTTCTGCTCCATTCTCTTCCGTCTTTGCTTCTACAACCCTTACATTAGAACTCCTCATTATATTTTTTTTAAATTTTACAATTCTTTAAAAATATTTTGCCCCTTTGTTTTTATTCCAGACAATTTCTTTTTACATTTCTCTCAGCCTATTACTTCTTTTAACTGAGTTCCCATCAGCCAAATCTAGTTTGTTGCTGAAACATCCATTAAGTTCTTAGTTTAGGTTATTTTGTTTTCCTTTGTAGAATTTTATTCGATTAATTTTAAAATATGCTATATTGTATTTTACGGTTTCCTGATCACTGAAAATTTGCAAAATTGCCTGTTATTTTTTTTAAATAGACTACTTTTTAGAGAAGTTTTAGGTTCACAGCAAAATTGAAAAGAAAGTACAGAGATTTTCCAGATACCACCTCCCCCGGGCCCTGTTCCTATACTCACATAGCCTCCCCATTATCATTCGCTGACCAGAGTGTTACATTTGTTACAATTGAATGTACATTGACACATAATTATCACCTAAAATCCGTAGTTTACATTCGAATTCTTTCTTGGTGTTGTACATTCCATGAGTTGGACAAATGTATAATGACATGTATCCACCATTATTGTATCATATTGAGTAGTTTTACTGCCCTCGGAATCCTCTGTGCTTATTTATCCCTCCCTCCCCTCAAGCCCTGGCTACCACTGACCTTTTTACTTACCTTCACTTTTGCCTTTTACAGAATGTTATGTAGTTGAAATCACACAGTATGTAACCTTTCAGATTGGCTTCTTTTATTTATTAATATGCATAGAAGTTTTCTCCGTATCTTTTCATGGCTTGATAGCTCATTTCTTTTTAGTCCTAAACAATATTCCATTGTCCAGATATACTACAGATTATTTATTCATTCATCTATTGAAGGGCTTCTTGGTTTGCTTCCAAGTTTTGTCAATTGTAAATAAAGCTTCTATAAACATCTGTGTGCACAAGATGTTTTTGTGTGAACAAAGTTTTCAACAACCTTGGGTAAATACTAAAGAGTGAGATTGCCGAACCATATGGTAAGAGTAAGTTTAATTTTGTAAGAAACTGTCAAACCATCTTCCAAACACCAAAGTGGCTGTAACATCTTGCATTCCCACCAGCAGTGAATGAGAGTTTCTGTTCCTCCACATCCTCGCCAATATTAGGTGTTGTCAGTAGTCTGAATTTTGGCCATTCTAATATGTGTGTAGTGGTATTTCATTGTTGTTTTAATTTACATTTCTCTAATGATACATCGTGTATGCAAAGAAACATCTCTTTGACCCATTTTTTAATTGGGTTGTTTGTTTTCTTTTTGTTCAGTTTAAGAATTCTTTGTATATTTTGAACAATAGTCATTTATCATATATATCTTTTGCAAATATTTTTCCCAGCCCATGGATGTCTTTTTATTCTCTTGACTGTGCCTTCTATCTGTTATTATTTCTTTTTTATTTCCAATATCTGTAGTACCTGTGCTTCTGCTTCTTCTATCTGTTGTGTATGTTACCAGTTTTTGTTTGTTTGTTTGTTTATCTGCCTAGATACCTTTTATTCTGTGCTGGACATGTCTTTGAAATAACATTTGTAAAAATACTTTGAGATCTTGGATGATGTTATTTTCTTTCAGAAAGAATTTTTATATTTGCTTCTGTCAGTTACCAGGGCACTATTAATCCTAGATCTTAGTGGAAAAATATATGTAAAGTACCTAATATATGCCAGGCATTCTTTTGGACTCTGGAATGGAATAGAAAACTAAGTAGACAGAGTCCTTGTCCTCATGGAAACTATATTCTACTTTGAATTTGTCAGATTTTGAATATAGGGAAAACTTGTTACTTTTGCTATTTATATCAATTCCACACTCCTTTGGCATTAAAAAAAAACTTCATTTTCCTTTAAGTGACTATTTTTATCCATTAAAAATATTTCTATTGCAACTATAAATTACGTGGCTCTTCTGTACCACTGCCCCATAATGAAAGTGTTCTGTGCGCATGGGAAGGGAAAATTAGAATAAATCAAAATATTAGTTATTTCAGAAGTAACTTTAATCCCTGAGGAAAATATAGTGACCAATTATTTTTAAAATAATCAATACCTTGAATTTATCCCTTTAGATTGAATATTAAATTACATAATTTGTATATTCATAGAAAGACTATATTGTTCTTTCTTTGAAATGTGAATTTGATTTTTTATAGTAACTTTTTATAGAGATAAAAAAGTAAATGGCTCAGATACATTTAATATACCTACTCAATCTTTCTTTTTGTTATATTTACAAATATATAGAATTTGCTAATTTTTCAATTAATTTCTCCATAGGAAAAATAAGTTTACAATAAAAGAAATTAACATCCAAATTCTCTGCTACTAGAAGCAATTGAAAAATGCCTTTTATAATTGCAAGTTCTTTGAATCAAACTGTGGTTTAACATCTGAGACTACATAATTAACTAGAAATAATACTATTTTTGTTCTGAAAAGGTTTGCTGAAGCTATGCTCTTTGTGTCTCTATTCAAATTTATCCACTGAAGTTAAGATTATAAACTTACAGTACAAAAAGCATACTTTACATTTAAATAGTGCTTAACTTTTTGAAAAGCATTTTACAGTCATAATCCTATTGGTACTTAACTAACTCTCACATAGGCAATGCTGGTGTTATATATGCCATTTTATGGATAGAGAAACTGAGGTTCAGATAAGTTACTTCCCAAAGCTTACATAGTAGGTGAGTATTTGAGTTAGAATCACCAAACTTCTTTTTTTTTTTTTAAACATCTTTATTGAAGTATAATTGCTTTACAATGGTGTGTTAGTTTCTGCTTTATAACAAAGTGAATCAGTTATACATGTACATATGTTCCCATATCTCTTCCCTCTTGCATCTCCCTCCCACCCTCCCCATCCCACCCCTCTAGGTGGTCACAAAGCACCGAGCTGATCTCCCTGTGCTATGCGGCTGCTTCCCACTAGCTATCTATTGTACATTTGGTAGTGTATATATGTCCATGACACTCTCTCACCCTGTCACATCTCACCCTTCCCCCTCCCCATATCCTCAAGTCCATTCTCTAGTAGGTCTGTGTCTTTATTCCCGTCTTGCCACTAGGTTCTTCATGGCCTTTTTTTTTTTTTTTCTTAGATTCCATATATATGTGTTAGCATACTGTATTTGTTTTTCTCTTTCTGACTTACTTCACTCTGTATGACAGTCTCTAGGTCCATCCACCTCATTACAAATACCTCCATTTCATTTCTTTTTATGGCTGAGTAATATTCCATTGTATATATGTGCCACATCTTCTTTATCCATTCATCCAATGATGGACATTTAGGTTGCTTCCATGTCCTGGCTATTGTAAATAGAGCTGCAATGAACATTTTGGTACATGACTCTTTTTGGACTATGGTTTTCTCAGGGTATATGCCCAGTAGTGGGATTGCTGGGTCGTATGGTAGTTCTATTTTTAGTTTTTTAAGGAACCTCCATACTGTTCTCCATAGTGGCTGTATCAATTTACATTCCCACCAACAGTGCAAGAGTGTTCCCTTTCCTCCACACCCTCTCCAGCATTTATTGTTTCTAGATTTTTTGATGATGGCCAATCTGACCGGTGTGAGATGATATCTCATTGTAGTTTTGATTTGCATTTCTCTAATGATTAATGATGTTGAGCATTCTTTCATGTGTCTGTTAGCAATCTGTATATCTTCTTTGTAGAAATGTCTATTTAGGTCTTCTGCCCATTTTTGGATTGGGTTGTTCGTTTTTTTGTTATTGAGCTGCATGAGCTGCTTGTAAATCTTGGAGATTAATCCTTTGTCAGTTGCTTCATTTGCAAATATTTTCTCCCATTCTGAGGGTTGTCTTTTGGTCTTGTTTATGGTTTCCTTTGCTGTGCAAAAGCTTTTAAGTTTCATTAGGTCCCATTTGTTTATTTGTGTTTTTATTTCCATTTCTCTAGGAGCTGGGTCAAAAAGAATCTTGCTGTGATATATGTCATAGAGTGTTCTGCCTATGTTTTCCTCTAAGAGTTTGACAGTGTCTGGCCTTACACTTAGGTCTTTAATCCATTTTGAGTTTATTTTTGTGTATGGTGTCAGGGAGTGCTCTAATTTCATACTTTTACATGTATCTGTCCAATTTTCCCAGCACCACTTATTGAAGAGGCTGTCTTTTCTCCACTGTATATGCTTGCCTCCTTTATCAAAGATAAGGTGACCATATGTGCATGGGTTTATCTCTGGGCTTTCTATCCTGTTCCATTGATCTATATTTCTGTTTTTGTGCCAGTACCAGACTGTCTTGATTACTGTAGCTTTGTAATATAGTCTGAAGTCAGGGAGCCTGATTCCTCCAGCTCCATTTTTCGTTCTCAAGATTGCTTTGGCTATTCGGGGTCTTTTGTGTTTCCATACAAATTGTGAAATTTTTTGTTCTAGTTCTGTGAAAAATGCCAGTGGTAGTTTGATAGGGATTGCATTGAATCTGTAGATTGCTTTGGGTAGTAGAGTCATTTTCACAATGTTGAATCTTCCAATCCAAGAACATGGTATATCTCTCCATCTATTTGTATCATCTTTAATTTCTTTCATCAGTGTCTTATAATTTTCTGCATACAGGTCTTTTGTCTCCTTAGGTAGGTTTATTCCTAGATATTTTATTCTTTTTGTTGCAATGGTAAACGGGAGTGTTTTCTTAATTTCACTTTCAGATTTTTCATCGTTAATGTATAGGAATGCAAGAGATTTCTGTGCATTAATTTTGTATCCTGCTACTTTACCAAATTCATTGATTAGCTCTAGTAGTTTTCTGGTAGCATCTTTAGGATTCTCTATGTATAGTATCATGTCATCTGCAAACAGTGACAGCTTTACTTCTTCTTTTCCGATTTGGATTCCTTTTATTTCTTTTTCGTCTCTGATTACTGTGGCTAACAATTCCAAAACTATGTTGAATAATGGTGGTGAGAGTGGGCAACCTTGTCTTGTTCCTGATCTTAGTGGAAATGGTTTCAGTTTTTCACCATTGAGGACAATATTGGCTGTGGGTTTGTCATATATGGCCTTTATTATGTTGAGGAAAGTTCCCTCTATGCCTACTTTCTGCAGGGCTTTTATCATAAATGGGTGTTGAATTTTGTCGAAAGCTTTCTCTGCATCTATTGAGATGATCATATGGTTTTTCTCCTTCAATTTGTTAATATGGTGTATCACGTTGATTGATTTGCGTATATTGAAGAATCCTTGCATTCCTGGGATAAACCCCACTTGATCATGGTGTATGATCCTTTTAATGTGCTGTTGGATTCTGTTTGCTAGTATTTTGTTGAGGATTTTTGCATCTATGTTCATCAGTGATATTGGCCTGTAGTTTTCTTTCTTTGTGACATCTTTGTCTGGTTTTGGTATCAGGGTGATGGTGGCCTCGTAGAATGAGTTGGGGAGTGTTCCTCCCTCTGCAATATTTTGGAAGAGTTTGAGAAAGATAGGTGTTAGCTCTTCTCTAAATGTTTGATAGAATTCGCCTGTGAAGCCATCTGGTCCTGGGCTTTTGTGTGTTGGAAGATTTTTAATCACAGTTTCAATTTCAGTGCTTGTGATTGGTCTGTTCATATTTTCTATTTCTTCCTGGTTCAGTCTTGGCAGGTTGTGCATTTCTAAGAATTTGTCCATTTCTTCCAGGTTGTCCATTTTATTGGCATAGAGTTGCTTGTAGTAATCTCATGATCCTTTGTATTTCTGCAGTGTCAGTGGTTACTTCTCCTTTTTCATTTCTAATTCTATTGATTTGAGTCTTCTCCCTTTTTCTCTTGATGAGTCTGGCTAATGGTTTATCAATTTTGTTTATCTTCTCAAAGAACCAGCTTTTAGTTTTATTGATCTTTGCTATTGTTTGCTTCATTTCTTTTTCATTTATTTCTGATCTGATCTTTATGATTTCTTTCCTTCTGCTAGCTTTGGGGTTTTCTGTTCTTCTTTCTCTAATTGCTTCAGGTGCAAGGTTAGGTTGTTTATTCGAGATGTTTCCTGTTTCTTGAGGTAGGCTTGTATTGCTATAAACTTCCCTCTTAGCACTGCTTTTGCTGCGTCCCATAGGTTTTGGGTCGTCGTGTCTCCATTGTCATTTGTTTCTAGGTATTTTTTGATTTCCCCTTTGATTTCTTCAGTGATCACTTCGTTATTAAGTAGTGTATTGCGTAGCCTCCATGTGTTTGTATTTTTTACAGATCTTTTCCTGTAATTGATATTTAGTCTCATAGCGTTGTGGTCGGAAAAGATACTTGATACGATTTCAATTTTCTTAAATTTACCAAGGCTTGATTTGTGACCCAAGATATGATCTATCCTGGAGAATGTTCCATGAGCACTTGAGAAAAACGTGTATTCTGTTGTTTTTGGGTGGAATGTCCTATAAATATCAATTAAGTCCATCTTGTTTAATGTATCATTTAAAGCTTGTGTTTCCTTACTTATTTTCATTTTGGATGATCTGTCCATTGGTGAAAGTGGGGTGTTAAAGTCCCCTACTATGATTGTGTTGCTGTCGATTTCCCCTTTTATGGCTGTTAGTATTTGCCTTATGTATTGAGATGCTCCTATGTTGGGTGCATAAATATTTACAATTGTTGTACCTTCCTCTTGGATCGATCCCTTGATCATTATATAGTGTCCTTCTTTGTCTCTTGTAATAGTCTTTATTTTAAAGTCTATTTTGTCTGATATGAGAATTGCTACTCCAGCTTTCTTTTGATTTCCATTTGCATGGAATATCTTTTTCCATCCCCTCACTTTCAGTCTGTATGTGTCTCTAGGTCTGAAGTGGGTCTCTTATAGACAGCATATATATGGGTCTTGTTTTTGTATCCATTCAGCCAGTCTGTGTCTTTTGGTGGGAGCATTTAATCCATTTACATTTAAGGTAATTATCGATACGTATGTTCCTATTCCCATTTTCTTAAATGTTTTGGGTTTGTTATTGTAGGTGTTTTCCTTCTCTTGTGTTTCTTGCCTAGAGAAGTTCCTTTAGCATTTGTTGTAAAGCTGGTTTGGTGGTGCTGAACTCTCTCAGCTTTTGCTTGTCTGTAAAGGTTTTAATTTCTCCATCAAATCTGAATGAGATCCTTGCTGGGTAGAGTAATCTTGGTTGTAGGTTTTTCTCCTTCATCACTTTAAGTATATCCTGCCACTCCCTTCTGGCTTGCAGAGTTTCTGCTGAAAGATCAGCTGTTAACCCTATGGGGATGCCCTTGTGTGTTATTTGTTGTTTTTCCCTTGCTGCTTTTAATATGTTTTCTTTATATTTAATTTTTGATAGTTTGATTAATATGTGTCTTGGTGTGTTTCTCTTTGGATTTATCCTGTATGGGACTCTCTGTGCTTCCAGGACTTGATTAACTATTTCCTTTCCCATATTAGGGAAGTTTTCAACTATAATCTCTTCCAATATTTTCTCAGTCCCTTTCTTTTTCTCTTCTTCTTCTGGGACCCCTATAATTCGAATGTTGGTGCGTTTAATGTTGTCCCAGAGGTCTCTGAGTCTGTCCTCAGTTCTTTTCATTCTTTTTTCTTTATTCTGCTCTGCAGTAGTTATTTCCACCATTTTATCTTCCAGGTCACTTATCCGTTCTTCTGCCTCAGTTATTCTGCTATTGATCCCATCTAGAGTATTTTTAATTTCATTTATTGTGCTTTTCATCGTTGCTTGGTTCCTCTTTAGTTCTTCTATGTCCTTGTTAAATGTTTCTTGCATTTTGTCTATTCTATTTCCAAGATTTTGGATCATCCTTACTATCATTATTCTGAATTCTTTTTCAGGTAGACTACCTATTTCCTCTTCATTTGTTAGGTCTGGTGTGTTTTGACCCTGCTCCTTCATCTGCTGTGTGTTTTTCTGGCGTCTTATTTTGCTTATCTTACTGTGTTTGGGGTCTCCTTTTCACAGGCTGCAGGTTCGTAGTTCCCGTTGTTTTTGGTATCTGTCTCCAGTGGCTAAGGTTGGTTCAGTGGGTTGTGTACGCTTCCTGGTGGAGGAGCTAGTGCCTGTGTTCTGGTGGATGAGGCTGGATCTTGTCTTTCTGGTGGGCACATCCACGTCTGCTGGTGTATTTTGGGGTGTCTGTGGCCTTATTATGATTTTAGGCAGCCTCTCTGCTAATGGATGGGGCTGTGTTCCTGTTTTGCTAGTTGTCTGGCATAGGGTGTCCAGCACTGTAGCTTGCTGGTCGTTGAGTGAAGCTGGGTCTTGATGTTGAGATGGAGATCTCTGAGAGATTTTCACCGTTTGGTATTACGTGGAGCTGGGAGGTCTCTTGTGGACCAGTGTCCTGAAGTTGGCTCTCCCACCTCAGAGGCACAGCCCTGATGCCTGGCTGGAGCACCAAGAGCCTTTCATCCACACGGCTCAGAGTAAAAGACCAAAGTTCTGACTTCTAGTCTTGTCCCTTTCTTACACTTTACTGAATATATTCTGCAGATCACCATGCTGAGGGATGCAATATTAAACATTTTTTAAAGGCTCTATGGCAAATAAATTTCAAAAATCCCAATTATTGCAGATTCACAGTGTATGCTAGCATATTAAAAAGCTCTGAGAAGACCATTGGCACTGTTTAACTTAGTTTAATCCAGCCTCTCTCACATTTATTTGTGCATGGAATTCCTTTTTCATGAAACACATATTCATAATCTGTGTAAATGTTTTCTGTAAAATATATTACACAAAGAGCAATTCTGTATTATATTCTATGGCTGGTCTTATCTTTTATCCATTGTTTGTTTTTTGTAGACCAAAAGCACTTTATGGGATTCTAAGAGATGTGCTATATAGTTTCTACCCTCAAATGGTTTTCAATTCTCCTAGGAAGCAGAATACTTCACTGACCTGAAACGTTTCACGAATTACATTTTGTCATAATGAACAATAAGTGATGTGGTTGCGGAGAAGATGGAGTGATTAACAAGGGCAAAATTTTCTCAGGTATGTTTTCATGGAGAAGTCTATTATAAAAGATTACTGAACTGATATCTATTCTAATTTTTGCCTTCATTTCTCTGTGTGATACTGGATAATTCAGTTCAATTAACATTTCCAGATTTTTTTTTTTTAGTTCTTCTAGAAACTTGTATTTATTTGACTAGATCATTACTTTTCAAACTGTACCTGACAAAATTCTTGAGAGAGCATGGCAGGGAAGAAGTTGGGAGAAATTCTGTGGCACCCAGTTCCCTTCTGATCTATCCCGAGAAGCTCCCCTGCTTCCATATTGGTATTCTTCACCAGATTTCAGGTGAACAGTGGATTCTCAGGATGAAATTAACTTTGAAACCAGTTCCTTTGGAAGACTAGTTCCTTCCTATTTTAACATTCTAAGAATCTCAATCTATGGAAAATTGAGAATGAAAAATCTAAACTATTTTAATTTTTACAATAAGCTATTTTAATTTTTATAATATGTAATCAATCTGTATACAGTATTTACTTACTCAACTTTAAAAAATGTTTTTAAGAATAGTGTCATTAATTGATAACCAAAATTTCTTAAATGATCTGTTTAGAAAATATTGGGCACTCAGAATTTAAATCTTGATATCCATCATTATTTTGCAGTAATATGCAGTGATAACACAAAGCAAAATTGCAGAATATTCACTTATTGTTCAATATAATATCATATGCTAATTTAGAATGCAGTCTTTATATATTTTGGTTTCTGGAATTACTGATCAATCACTAGCAGAAAGTTTGAACACTAAGGGGAAATTACTTTGACTATTCATAAAGATTAAAGTGCAGGATGAATTCTTCTCACGAACATGGATTTATAACAGTGTCAGAAACAAAGGTACACTTGAGCTTTGGAAGAAGGGGGAAGGATCTCATTTTTCAAAAGCTATTTGGATATCCAATAGTCCTTCTCTTGGGGTGACTTAAATTTCCCAGAAAGCAACATTTTAAGATGAAGCAAAATGTGTTCACTTCTTTCTACCTCAACAATGACACTGACTAAAATTATATCTAAATTGTGTTTCCTGAAATAAACGGACTTCCACCATCACCTTCTGTGGGATTTATCAGACAGGTCAATAAAGTTAAGTGGAAGTAGATTGCCTTTTGGAGATATATTAGCGGGCTTTTACCACGTAATAGTTTCCTAATTACTTGCCTTAATGTACTTTCAACAATTAAGCAATTTATTCCCTACCTCCTGAGTGACAAATATTGGGAATTTTTCATTCCTATGTCCAAGTTGTTTAGGATGAACCTTCAAGGAAGTGATGGAGTAGGGAAAATATACAAATTTACTGCTTAAAAATCCCTTTGTTAAAAAAAGTTGTTGAGTTTGTAAAGTACTATGCAGAATTTATATAGTCTGTAGATGTATAAAGCAACAACAATAATGATGGCAACTTTTAATTAGAAGGTCTCTTCTATATAAATGGGGAAAAATTATTCTACCTCGAGATAGCACATGCACCTTCTCCTTTTGATTTCACTACTATATAGATTTATCAATAGTTAATTGAAACCCATATTGGAATGGGTTTCATAGGTATACAGTTAAACACAGCCTGACTTTATACATGTCACCAGGTTTAAAATGATCTATTCCCATTTTACTCAGATAGCAAACTATGTAGCAGTCCATGAAATGGTACCCAGCAATGAAACCTACTATTTGATTTGGGCATTTTGATGCAATTCACTTAATTTGGCTGAGCTTCAGATGCTTAATCTACAGGAAAGCTTATGTCAGAAAACCCAAGTAAGTGAAAGCACTGAGAATAGATATGACCGATATGTAAGTAAAAGAATTCTTACCCTTGTAAGACTTTACTCCTTGATTATGGCACTCTTATGGTAAAGCAACAACAACATCTTTTTAAAAATGTAAGTACAGCATACTAAAAGGGACATAAAATGGGGAAATGCGAGGGAGAAAGAATGAGAGAGAAAGTATGTGTGTGGGGGGGGAGGGCAGGGTAAGGAGTACTTCAATGAAGAGCGATCGATCGGTATCCCCAAGTAATTTAAATTCAAAATTGAATGTGTTACCATTGTAAAGCAATTATACTCCAATAAAGATGTTAAAAAAAAAAAAAAAAAGAAATCTACATGGCGAAAAGAAAAGAAAACTTAAAAAAAAAATTGAAAGTGTTTATACCTGTGGCCCTATCATCACCTTACTTCTGTAAAATAGCATGAAACTCTCTAAAACACTAGTCTCTCCTATTGCTCTTTTCTAAGTTTCGATCTGATACAATTTTTAAAGAAAGTGAATACTCAATCAGACACCCTCAGTAGGTGAAACAAAATGCAAACCTTTATCTTTTGTGTTTCCCTTCATAGTTTAGCAGTTCTCAAGCTTAAAGCCTTCAATGGCCATCACAGCAAAGAATACCTCAATCAAGTGCTACAGTGTGTTAAGGCATCTTAATAATAATAATGAAATAGACTCCCTTAAAGCGGGTAAAGGTCTTCATTTGTTATTCATTTAAGAGCTTAAATCTACAGTTAAAAAAGAACACAATTTTCTCTGATTGTCAGCCCACTGACGAGTGTGGAGCAGTAAGTACAATGTGCCTGGTGAGACTGTAGACAGAGTATCTGTTGCTCAAAACCATTTTCATTGTTCATTCTCCAGTTAAACAAATATTTATTGAATGTCCAAGAAGTGCTGGGCTATGCTAAGTGCTAAGATAAAAGAGTGATTGAGAAAAGAACTTACTCCTGAGAAGGTCTTGAACTGTGGAGGAGACGGACATGTATCTTTACAATTACAAGGCCTTTAATAAATGTGTATAGACGATAACCCCAAATAAGTGGTAGACACTTTGGCTTAGGGTGTTAAGATGGTGGGGGGATCTAGGGACAATTTTATACTGAAGGAAGGACTTTTAAGGGAAACAAATCAGACCCTAGTTGTTCTATTCTATTTCTCTCTCTCCAGTGGCACTGAGATCCAACATTAGTTAAAGAGCACACTATATTACACATAATGCTTTTTCAAACATTGTACTCCAAATAAATGATACTATGTTCAAGTGATTCTCCCATTCTTTTACATTGTATAAGGGAAGAGTACATCTCTTTTTCTCTCCTCTCAAGCTCTGCATGATTTTGTGAGGTAGACTGTTGTGTCAAGTGGTCAAATTTTAGGAGACGTGAATTTGCTACCCAGTTTTTGTTGTTTTTTTGTTTTTTCCTCTCACAAGGATGATCAGTTGTTAAAACACCTTTTTTTTTTTTTTTTGTCTGTAAAATAAAAACAAATAGATACTAACAAAGACGCTGGTCAGAAGCAAAAGTGTTAGAGTCAGGGGTTGAGATTAAATTTGAGAATTAGCTCTGATATTTATTGGTTGTATGACCTAAGGAGAATGACTTAGTTCTTTGTGCCCCAGTTTACATCTTTAAAATGGGCTAATAACACCCTCCTCTTTGGATTGGGGTGAGGAATAAATGAGCTAACACAGGCGAAGTACTAAGAATAGTACTTAGCACATACTAAATGCAACATAAATGTAAGCTATTATCATCCATACACATAAATCAGTGTGGGTGGGGCTGAGGTCAAAAAGATTATTAATCAAAAACTGAAATAACTAAAATCTATGTTGTTAAAAAATAATCATGTATTTGACTGAAGTAATTTTTTCCTATTCATCTAACATTCAATAACTATTTATTGAGTTCTTTACTATTGGCAGTGGGGATATACAAATATATACAAAGTTAAAAATGGGCAAAAATCTTGCCCTCCTAGAACTTAAATTCAAGACACTGAAGTTGCATAAGAAGGAGATTAGATTAACTGACTTTTCAAATCCCATCCTAACCCATGCTTTTAAGAAAATGTTTCAGGAATTTGTTTTTCAATGAAATGAGCCTTTACTGTATGGCATGCTTTGTCCTCAGCACTTTTCCTACATATTTTTTTTCTTTGTGATGGAGCTGTAAGGGAAGTATTGTTATCAGCATTTTACCAATGAGAAAACCATGATTGGGAGAGTTAGGAAACTTAACCAGGATGGAACAGTACTCAGTAGTAAAACTAAAATACAAATTTAGGAGATCTGATTCCAAGGGCACATGCTCTTTACCAATAACTAGTATTGTCTCATTTTAAAATTCAGTGTGTCAGGATTACAGAAAAAAAAAGAAAAAAAATACCTTTTCAATATTTCACTCCATACAAAGAATGTATTGAAATATTTTATTTTGTTAGAAAGATAAAACTTGTTAGCACTTGTTTCTTTTTGGTACTGAGCATATGGATGCTTCTTGTATGAATCTTTATAATTTTATCTATTTTTTGAAAGGCACACATAGAGGATCAAGTCAATTTTTATGCATTTACTACGTGCCAGGCACTGTTCTATGCTCTTTATGTGTATTACTCATTTAATCCACACAACTGTCTTGTGTGAGAGACGCTATTATTAAATCACGAATTTTAGAGATGAGGAAACGGTAATAGAGAGAGATTGAATAAGTGATAGAGCTAATATTCAGATCCTGGCAGTAAGCTTCCAGAGCATGTGTTTTTCTTAAAGCTATCTACTACTCTTATTTCAAATAACAAAATGTAACACTTATGAAACATTTATAACGTGAAAGCACTGTTGCCTTTATTTTGCATGAATTAACTGGTTTAATTCTATCTACAACCTTATAAGGTTGTAGTATAATAGAAACTTGTATATTTTTCCTTTAAAGTTAGAAAATGTGAACCACACAGAGATTTAGTAATTTGCTTAAGTCCACACATCTAAAATGAATATCATCATCAACAATAATAATTACCTTTGAGTATTCAAATGGGTCAAGTGTAGTGATACCATTTCTTTTTAATTGTTTTACTAGTTCATCAGATTCACTCTGCCAGGCAAGTACTAGTCATATTTTACGTATAAGATAATTGAGACTCAAAAAGCTTAGGTAAATCACCCAAGCCACAAAGAAAGTAAACGTCTAAGCCAATATTTGAACCAGTGTCTTTCAGACTTCAGAGGGCAGGGTCTCATCTAAAGGTGCAGACTGAGATATTTCAAGCAGTTTCATACTTCCTCTGTAAAAAAGATGAGAACCCTTAAGGAGTGTCTTGGGAATAAAATATGATTTTTTTCACATGTTTTGCATTCAGTACTTCACCAAACCCATCCCCCTAATTTTTCAGAGAAGGTGAAAAAATTGGGTCAAGGTTGAATACCATTCTTAATTTTGCCTTTTGAATATACTATGTAGTTCATCTCCTGAGTGTATAACTCTCTCCGTAACTTACTTACAGACTGAGATAAAAGTTCCATTGCATTCCGACTGATTACTCAGGTTTTTTCATTAGGTGAAGTTAAAAGCCCAGAATCTTTATCTAAAGACCATCTGACGGGAATTGTGCTGACATGATACTTTCATTTCTGGTTGGCACTATAGGGTGAATTTTCATTACTTAGCAATTCCTTACAAATATTGCTCAGGTTATGCTAGTGTGAACCGTAAGTCCCCTGAAAGGATCTGATAAAATAAAATGGCTGTTTTCCAACTATTTCCATTTCAATCTCACACATAAGCGATCAGAGTTCTGTATAATACCTATCTGGGGCCATAAAGACCTCTGATGTCAGCTCTTTCCATTTCCCACTAGACCAATGTGATAGGTAAGAATGTGTACTGTCTCCTTTGTTGTCCTTTTTGAGTAAAGTTTTAACTTGTCACTACTTGTATTGCTAAGTACAACAATGAATTATTCACCTAGAAATCTGAAAGTAGAACTTCATTATCTGCAGATGATGTATATATATATATATATATATTTTTTTTTTTTTAATGGGCAGGTCCAGCTAAGAATTCTCTTACACTTCAGACAGAACTATTTCAAAGACAGATCAGTTGGGGAAAAAAGAAAAGTCCTTCAATAACCCAATCTTCATTTAACTGATTGCAGGACAAAGTAAGACTTCAATATGGTGCTAAAAGAGACCTTAAGAATTAGCTAAAAGTATCATAACCAAATAATGACTCACATTTACACTGTTCTCTTAAAATATAATACATTTGAGTAATGTTGATATGTGGGTGAAAGCTATCATGAGAATATAAATGTCCAGTTATGTGGGAAAATAGAGTTGGATTTCAGGGCATATGAACTGTTTTATGTTGTATCTAACATGTATATTGACTCACTGCACTATATAACCTAGTTCTTCTACATGGATTTACTTCACAGCTTATAAAAATATATTTGTAGATTACTAACTATCTAATCATAATAAAGTACATAAGAATATCTGAATGATAAAGGAATAATAATAATAACACTGTTCCTGATGCTAATGATGGTAACTTATATTTACTGAGTTCTGAGTATATTCAGTCTTCAGCTGAGCAAAATACCTCATTTAACACTCAAGACAATGAGTTTTGTATGTACACATAGGGTATGTATTATTTTTTCTTATCTCAATTATATAGAGTAATTGGTATTTAAAGACATAAGTTTTCATGCAACTCGTATGAGGCAGAGGTGTGATTCAAATCCAGCTATGTCTAACTCAAGAGACAATGATTTTAACTCAACTTAAATTACAGACAGCAATTAAAAATAAGACACAAGGACATGCCTATTCATAAATCATGTTACTTTTTGTGGTATCTCCTCTCCTGGAAAAAGATTTCCTACAATTGTTTACCTTTATGAATGCATGGTAGTTTCTCTCCATTCCCCAGGTTTGCTCTCACTGTACTTGTTAGTTTTCTTCTTTCTTCTCATAGAAAGTACATTCACATTATACTCTATTTCCACTTCTGGTCCTAATTTAATAACTGTTATGAAACTAGCCCTTCCAACAGATAAAACTTTATAATTTGACAAATGCATGAAGCCGATGCTTTCAGGAGTGGACAGCAGGCAGCACGAGACTGTGATGACTGAGAGAAGGAGAACTCGCAATGTGAGCTTCACATTAATCCAGTTCTATGCCTGAGTATACGTTCATGACCACATTTCAGAGAGCTGTAATCCAAGCATAGCTTGGGTGTCCAACTGAGCTGAAGAGGCAGTCAAGAGAGTTTAGGCAGCTAGTGTGGTGAAAATCTAAAGGACAGAACAATAGAGAGGAGGGCTCTGGGCAGAATGGGGGCTTCACAGTTCCTATGAGGAGTCTCTGGGTTAGGACTGGGCTATGCAAATACAGGACAAGACCTCCCGAAATGTGCCAGATAATGTGAAGAGTGAAGGGGTACTCTAAGTAGACTTTGACAAGTTAAGGATATATATTGCTCCCCGTAGAGAACCAATTAAAAAATAAAAGGAGAAATAGCTACAAAGTCAATAAGGAAAATAAAATGGTATGCTAAGTTAAATAATAATTTTTAAAAAGCAAGAAAAGTACAAAAGAGAAACAAAACACTGAAAGGACAAATGGCAAGCAAATATATTGATCTCTTAAACCAAAGAAATCAATAATTATATTAAATGTAAATATACTATATTGATCTCTTAAACCAAAGAAATCAATAATTATATTAAATGTAAATATACTAAACAGTTCCAATTAATAAGCAGAAATTTGGTAGACAATGAAAATAAAGCAGATCCAATTAAGTCTTTTCTACAAGACATGATTTTAACATATAAAATATAGACAGATTGGGAATAAAAGAAGGAAAAAAGCATACAAAGAGTAAATAAAAAAAGATGAGATAGCTATAGTAATATCAGAAAATGTACATTTCATGACCAAAAGTATTACAAGAGGTAATGAGGAACAATACCTTGCAAGAGAAGCAATTTACCAGGAAGACATAATAATTGTAACTATGTATATATCTCATAATAGAGTATTAATATGTCTGACTCAAAAACTGTCAGAGAAGAAAAATAGACAAATACACAATTATGGGCTGATTGTTAACATCCCTTTCTCAGTAACTGACTGGACAAGCAGACAAATATGTATATAGAAGATTTCAACACAAGCAACTCACTTGACTTAATTGGCATATAGCTGTGACATATAGCATTTAACTCTAGAGTATAACCTATTTTAAAGTAAATAGGAAACACTCACCATGACAGATCATACACTGGGCTATAACATGTCTCAATAAATGTCAAAAGTTTGAAATCTCACAGAGTACATGATCTGAACAAAACAATTAAATTTCAAATCAATAATAATAACATGAAAAATCCCTTATATATTTGGAAATTAAACTGCACATTTCTAAATAATCCAAGCTCAATAAAGAGATTACAAGGGAAATAAGAAAATACTTTGAGGAATAAAAATCAAAACTATGTATCAAAATACACAAATACCAAAATATCAAAAATATTGCTAATAAATACAGTCACATTCTGAGGTACTGGGGGTTAAAACATGAATTTTTTGGGTGGGGGGCACAATTCAGCCAATAATACAGACTTTATGTTATGTGAATGAAGCTGGACACAGAGAGGTCTATACTGCATGATTTCATTTATATTGAATTCTTAATAAGCATAAATAATCTATAAAGATAGAAATTGGATTAGTATTGTTTGGTGTGTGGGATGGTGATAGTCATGTGTATTGACTGCAGTGGAACCCAAGAGAACTTTGGGAAGATGGGAATGTCTCATATCTTAATGATTGTTCCATAAATGTACATATCTATCAAAAATGATGGACCTGTGTGATTTTATTGTATATAAGTTGTACTTCAGTATATTTGACCTCAAAAAAAGATATTCAAATTTTAGTTCAGTAAACATTTAGCACTGTGCTAATCTCTAGGGATAAGACTATTCTCCAAAATTTATTGTCACCCTTTGTTAGACCTGTGCTAACTTTAAGCTGATTTGATGATAGTTATTTTTATCATTCCCATATTCCAGATAAAGACATAGAGGCTTAGAGAGTGCACAATGCACAGTGAGGAAAGTGTTGATAACACCATGGAAGTGTAATTCAGTCTCTGTGCTTATAACCTACACTTGTTTCCAGGAATTCTAAATTGAGTGGGTAATTTCCTTACCACTTGCTCCCTAAATGGATTTGGGAAGATCGCCTTGAATTTGCATTTGTTTTTTTATTTATAAAATGGAAATAATAGCTATGGAGTCTCTTTCAGAGCATGTTAAAAGCCTAAAGTATTTTCTCAAAAATATGCAGTTTTGCTATAGTTAAATATGGCATTTTTAAACCATGAACTTCAAATTGGATGCAAGTAATTCAATTAAATATTTTTGAATTTACTCTTTTCAAATCGGGAGTAATGAGGAAAGTTTTGGCACCCGAAATTTGGAAATTATTTTATATTTTCATGATTATTTGTACGAAAATGCTGTTAATTTTGCCTACTTCCTCAAATTATTTTTGTAATAAAGGCCAGAATAAAATGTATAATTGTTGCTTGTTTTAAAGGCAAAAATCACACCTAGCAAAATTTCAAGAAGCTAGCATATGTGCCCCAAAAATAGAAAATACATAAAACAACAAAATCCAGGGAATGAATAGTGCTCTAAAGACAACTTAAAAATAATATCGAATACAGGGCATATTTTGGGATTGAAAACAATTCTTATGCTGACTGCCAAACAACAAACATATAGAAATTTTTTCTCTTATAGTTCATATATATAAATCATGTTTGTGTGTGGGATGAGAAGCTCTACTCAAATAAAAGGAGGAAAAATATAATTTTTGATAATAAAATATCTACTACAATTATTTAACGTAGTAGATATTCTAAAGAGTTTTTACCGATAAATCCTTTCAATTTTATCCAAGACTTCTTTTTTTAACTTATTTTATTTATTTATTTATTTTTGGCTGTGTTGGGTCTTCGTTGCTGCACGCTGGCTTTCTCTAGCTGCGGCAAGTGGGGGCTACTCTTCGTTGTGGTGCACAGGCTTCTCATTGCGGTAGCTTCTCTTGTTGTGGAGCACGGGCTCTAGGCACATGGGCTCAGTAGTTGTGGCTCGCGGACTCTAGAGCGCAGGCTCAGTAGTTGTGGCGCACAGGCTTAGTTGCTCCGCGGCATGTGGGATCCTCCCGGATCAGGGATCAAACCCGTGTCCCCTGCATTGGCAGGTGGATTCTTAACCACTATGCCACCAGGGAAGCCCCTATCCAAGACTTTAATGTGTAGCTTTTAAGTAAGGTGGTGGTGTTTATTTTATTAACACATTTCATAATTTACATATATTTTATGCATGTGTTTATATGTAAATATATATGAATACATATCTGAATGTATATAAATATTATTTCCATGTAACAAATATTTCTTAGTGAAAAATTCAGGTTCTTAAAACAGGAGCAGAACCAAGATCTACACAATTAACTTTTTTTTTCCTGCGATAATATGATCGCGCATCTTGCATTGCTGTTCTTCCAAGCCACATATTATGTACATGTACATTGACATTACAAATGATCTCAAGAAAAAATATTTTATCTTAAAAATGTAGAAAAATATTATCCTGTATGTATCCATGCAAATTAATTACTGAAGGTAATTCTGCCCCAACGCATAAAATCATTTAAAACAACCACCACACACATAATTTTTTTAAAAACTCAGATCTAATTTTTTTCCTGTCTCTGAAGTTAGTACATGTGGCTACTGACAATGATGGTGAAAAGCAAATATGTTATGAGTTTTCTTTATTATTATTTTGTAGTGGATTTTAAAAGGATTAGCAAAGAGTTTAACTTGTTGCTAAAAAGAAAACTACGGAAATATTTTTTCAAAAAAAGACAGTAAAAAGGGAATGCTATTTTTTTATTGCAAACTGTTAAGCTTCTCATTAGCCGCTCACTTTTACTCATTTTTGAAAGAATGAAAAATAACTAGCATTACTGAATATTCTTCTGTTTCATCAGGAATGATAATGCTTTGTATAATTTCTGCTTCATGCCTGAGTAGTGATAATCATGCATTATATGTTTTTTTACTGATCAAAAGAAAACTATGTCTCTATAAAATTCTTCAACATCTATTTAAGATGGAATATTTTCCTTTGACAGGTAACCTTGTATTAGATTTTTCTGAATGCGCCCTTTGGAAAGCATGTCCTGCTGGTGCTCACAACTCCGTTTGGATCTTTCTTTTAATGCACATCACAGCAAGTAATACCACACACCTGTTGCTTTTTTGTGTCTCCTTTTTGTAAATTTAATTCCACAACCCAATTAATGTCTGTGTCCAACATGGAGTTACTGGGGGAAGGGAGGAGTTCCATAAAGCATCTGGCCCGTTGCCAATTTACAATTATGACAAGAATCATCAGTTTGTGTGACTGTAAGAATAACCAAAAAGGCAGGTGTGAAATATACCCAGTAATGCACAGGTTTCAAGTGTTCAGAACTAAATATCTCCAGTCCCAGAATGGCATCAAGAGTATGAATCACTCTTAGAGAGACCAGTCAAAGAAAAGAGCCATTCACATTAACATTGTTTTACAGGTTACAAACATCTAGAAGGCATGACAACCTTCAGAAACTCCCATGTCACTGCTGAGGCACTTTGGCCCCAGTGATTACGTAACTGGTTTTATTAGATGACTTGATTTGACCATTCTTTTAGGTAGTGTCCTCTCTTGCTGTGCCGCATTCTTGCTACTCCGTTCAATGCCTTTAATAAAGAGTGGAAAGACACCTGAGAATATATTCAGACTATTTTACTTTATAGATGAAAGACAGACATCCAATTTTTACAATATGAAATATATATCTATATACCTCTTTCATGAAAATACCTCAGACATTCTTCTGTTTCAGAATTATTGCTGTAACTATGGGTTGGTGAACAAAATTGAGATGTTCAGTCATTTGCCACAAGAACAATCTTTGATTATGCTTTTGCAAATTGTATGAAAATAACAACATAAAACTCTATGAAAGAGTAATTTTAATACGTTAACATTTCAGAGTTAATAGTTTATTTAGCTTGGACTTTTATTCTCAAAACTGCAGCCTTGAATAATTTCCTTGACATGCTATTTAAAAAAAAAAAAAAAAAAAAAAGATTACAGAAATCACTAGTGTCATCTGTTGGTGAAACTGAAAATTACAAGATATCTTAGAATTAGATTTCTTTAAAAAAAACTATCATCCTTATAAGATCCATTGAGGAAGCATCTGTGGGATTTTGAGGCTAATAAAACTCTTTTGTGCTTCATTTTATCATTTCTCATTAAAAAAAATTGTGCTCTTTTAGATCATAGTTGAACAATAGCAAAACTGTTTTTGCAAAATGAGTTAGAAATGTGAGGCTGTTTTAGATAAATGGATACGTATTTATGTAGCAAACGTGGATGCTATTGTAGAATAAAATAACAGTAACTCCTATCTCCCTTTCTATTACTAGCTGTACTGATACAGTGGGGCTGCTTTGAACTTGGGTAGAGTATTGCCCAATAACATTAAGAATAGTAAGTTTGGAGTGTGGGAGGAGGAAGGAAGCTTATTCAGTTATTTCTTTCAAATGAGTCTTAATTCCTATTACCCCAAACCATCTACATCTTATCACTTCCTTTCTTCCAAAAATTTATAAATGAGTGAAATGGCAGTGATTTAAAAATACAAAAAACAGTCAAGTCCCCAAGGAAACAAAGCCAATTCTTCTTATAGTTTCAAAAAGAGAACAAGGGAAGAGAAGAGAAGGGGAAGGGAGGAGAGGGGAAGGAGGTACACCCAGAACTGGATCCTTCTGATGTGCCAGCGGAATTACATCCTTGCCACCACTTGAAGTGGTCCAACCAGTATCATTGGTAATTAGTAGAGATTTTGTTAAAAATGTAGAATCTCAAGCTCCATTGAAATCTAATGAATAAGAGTTGACATTTTAATAATATCCTCAAGTAATTTATGAGAATGTTAATGTTTGGAAATCATGGATCCCACCACTTGGCTTGTTTAAGTCTCACAATGCCATTAGGTACATACTTTTATCCCCATTTTACTGATCAAGAAATAGATCCTCAGAGAATTTCTCTTTACTTTCCCATGTGTTTCAAATACAGCAAGAATCTCCCAGCCAGGCAAAGTTTAATTTGTGTGCTTATCAGAAATGACATTTTCTAGAAATTTGTGTTTCCTAAACCAATCACTTTATCATTTATGTGTGAACATTTTTTTTCTCCTATTAGAAAGAATAGAGATTGTTTATGCATCTGTAGTCCTAGTCCCATATTTGTCATGCCAAAAAAAGTTTAACAATTTGAGAGTATGTGTGTGTAATTGTATCAGTATTCTCTGTACCTTTGCGCAAATTTCTCAACTTCTATTAGTTTCAGAGTCATTATCCATAAATAATCTGGTGGTAGAACAGTGGTGCTCAATTCTAAAGGAACTTCAGCCCTTTTAGAGAACAAATATTTTATAATGCCTCTTTTATTATCCTGAAGTTAAATTCACAGACATTATTGTCTATCTCTCCACATAATCTAGGAAAATGGAAAAGTTATATAATGCTCTAAATTGACATAATGGAGAAACAGAAGGAAACCAATTGATGAAATATTTTTCACTGTGTAATTACTTTGGTATGACTACTCTAGAAGATAAAATACAATAGTTACCTGTTTGCACCTATTTCCCCAGAATTACCATGAATTTTGTGGCCACAAATACAGATTGATATAAATAATTGTATTGGCAGTTTATATAGCACAAGTGGTGTGACTACTAGTGATGTGACTTCCCCAAATGGCAAACAACCCTTAACTTTGAGGAAGGAAAATAGATTTGATTTATCGAGTTCATATAATTTGATCAATCTGGACAAAATACTTGTTGACTTAAACTGGACCAGACTTTAGTCAGGCTTCTCCCCAACTCCCACATCCAGTTCCTTCAGCTTTGTCCACTTATAAAAGAAGAGCCATTCTGCCTGACCTTTGAGACTCTTGCAGACCTTACAATCAAAGTATTCTCTCTACTGCAATATTCTCCCTCTTCCTATTGCAATAGTCTTTTTGAATAAAATCTCTCTTTATCTAACTCTGGATTTTTTTTTTTTTGACATACTCTAGAAATTCACAAAGGTATTTGGCTAAAGAAGATAATGGTCTTTGAAAGGACCGCACATTGTGGTCATCTTTCATAGGTCCCTTTTGATATGTTTAAAGGCAGCCTTCATAACTGAGTTTTAATAAATTTTCAGAAAAAAAGGGGTACAATGTAATAGGCCCTATCCCATATATTAGCACTTGGGGCTAGAGTCTAGTTGGTATATTTGAATGCAAAATATTTTGTCTTTAAAAGTAAAGCAGAATTATATACAAAGCTCAGGTGATTATGAACAGAGTTTTGAAAGTTGTGTGAGATACGAAAAGCTCTCTTCATTGTGTAAGACTTTTCCATGCCTTGTGATTTGTAGCAATGCTGGCTACCAAATACCATTAGTATTCCCAATTATAATAGCCATCACATCCCATCAAATTCCAAAATACTACCTAGAAAACCATACTGCCCCAGTAAAATTCCCTGCACTAGAAGACATCAACCTCTTTTTTACTTGGAAAAATTCCACCTTTTTAAATAATTATAGAGCAAAAAATATGTACTAAAAATGGTCTATTTGTAAGAGAATATAACTTTCATTTGTCTGAACTAATAAATCCCTGAAATATACAGATATGGGGGGGGGCAGGGGAGGCATGTGTGTTTATACCTCACCTCATTCCAAAAAGATTTAAGAAAGTGACACTAATGTATTTTTTTATCCTTTTATATATTTCCAAGGCTGGTGGATTAAACAGGTCAGCATAATCATTTTCTTTAAATAGGAGATTTAATCTTTTTAAAGGCTGTGTGTGTCTAAATTGTGTAATTAACATTATTCTAAATGTATTATAGGAGTGTACTATACACAGAAGTTCTAGTAATTAAAATTATGGAAAATCATTTGATTTTATTCCCATTCATCCATTTAGTCAGTCAGTCAAAATGTGATTAGACACTTATGCATAGGATATAGTCCTAAATAATCTAGGAAATACTCATGAAACTTAGATTTTATTGGGAGGAGAAAGGGAAATAAAGGCACACACACAAAATAAAACCATCAAATAAACACATAAAAGTACAATAAATGCTAAGAAGACCATTGAAATAGAGCTATGATGGAGAACAACCTTGTTGCTACTTCAGACTGGGTGGTTAGAAGAATCATATTTTCATATCATTTTCATTTCAATTCAATTTCATTTTCATTTCATTTCATTTCATATCATTTCATTTCAATCACATTCATTTCTAATGATATAACGTATAAGATGACGTCTGCATATTAGGAAACTACTAGATGTGTGAATATTATGAAGAAAAGCCTGTCAGGCAAAGAGAATAGTTTGTGCAGTGGTCCTGACAGGAAGAAGCCCAGTATAGCTAGAATTCGGTGGGCAAGGAAGGGAGGTTATAAGAAGTCAAAGAGGTAGGCAGGGCCCGCACTGGAAGTTACTTACAAGTCACGCATTCTTAAAAACCTAGCACAGTATATTATTCAGAAGGCTTTGAAAGTAAGTAGTCTAGCTCATCCACCCATGATTCCATGTATCAGTCTATTCATCTATGCAACCAGGCATGCATACATCCATCCATGCATCTGTTAATCCATCCATCTATCCATCTATTTATCCATGCATCTATTTGCTCATAAACATTTATCACATACTGTGTTCTGTTTTTTTTTTTTTTAAATCATCGAGTACAATGATAAATAAATTCCCAATTGCTGACCTCAAAGAACTCATGGCCTGATGGAAAACAGTCTATTTTACAATAAATAGAGAACCAGGACCCCTCCTTCTGTCACTTTCATTGCTCTGAGTTCTGATGCAGAACCTGCTGAGAGTTTTACCCGGTTGAGTTGTCAGCCTCCTTGCAATCACACAGTAATGACTCTCTGTGTTGTCTGACAACAATCAAGCCCCTTATCTTCAGATAACTCGCAAGATAAAGCCTGTGACTGTGGCATCAAGCCAGACTAATGTGCCTTTCTCACTATATGAGAACACATGCCTTTGGATATAGCTTTAGACGGATACACAGGTGCCGACGATAAATAGATATATTACATTGTCTGCCTAAGTGCACAGATACACAAATAGATAAATTCAGTGGGGAGAAAAGCCGGCCTTGGGATATCATCACCTAATCCCTGGGAAAGCTGATTGCTAGAGCCTTGACAGAAGGAACCTATTTACTTGTAACAAGCACCATGACAGGCTGATTTGACAACTCCTGAAGTAAATATTTTAAAACTATAACGGAAGAAGAAATTACTTAACTTCAAGTCCTTGTAAACCAAGGAAAGCTTGTCATATGATGTTTTTCCTTCTGTGACTTTGTGTTGTTGTTCTCCTAAAGGCACAACTATTAACTGGATTTGATGGCTTTATTATTCAGATTTTATTTTGAGGAAGAAAAGGGGGGGGGGTGGTGGGAACAGAGAACTACACAGCATGCTTATTAAGGGGTAGATTTTTTCTAACTGTTTCCTAAATGGAATTTCTGGCTCATCTGACCTGTAGTTTGTTACCTCCCATATTTGCTAGAAAAAGGTTGAGGGCTTAGCATGATATCGTAACTGTGATGATTCTGCTGTAGAGAAAACGTTAAAATGTCTTTATCTGAGGAATAGAGAAGAGATTCACTGAAGATATCTTGCTGTGTGAATATAGAATTGTCTCACCCTATTCTCCCCCATCTTGTAGAAAAAAAGAACAATCTCCTCAAATTTCACCTCTAAAAATTGCCACTGTGTTTCAAAGTCCCACTGAAATGATGTAGTTGACTCTTGCCCAGGGTCAGTTTAGAAAGCCTGGTATCTAAATAATAATACAGTTCAGGCTCCCTGTACTTAGAAATGAAACAGTTAGGATTTACCCTTTCCCCCCTGCAGCAATCCTGAGATAAATCTTTCCCAGAGAAGTCAAGCTGTTGTTAAAAGCATGTCACCATTTTGGCCAGCTTGAAAGTTTCACAGCCTAGGGTCAGAGTTAAATATTAAGTAGTTTGTAGTTAAACGTAGAGAAGACAAGGTGCGAGGGAAACTAGTTCCTGAAGCCCGTCGAAGTGGACACCTTAGGTGCTGCAGAAACATTTGGGGGTTGACCAGGTATGTTCATCTTTCTCGGGGAACAGCTACCTCTACCCAGCTGCCCTAGCAACCATGGATCAACTTTGAGAGCCAGAGCTGTGCAGCCTCAGATGTAAATTTGTAACCAAGGGTGGACCAATCAGATTCTTTTTCCTAGGAGTTTGGAAATGGAGCAAGTTCGCCTTAAGTCTATGCAGATGACTTTGAATGGGGTACATGTAAAATCAAGCATAATAATGGCCATTGACACAGAAAAAATTAAAGTCCTATAGAGAGAAAATAGTAAAGTTCACATTGAGAAAAGTGAAGACCACTCTTTTGTCTTTGCTCTTTATTCCATGCAATTTTCTTTATTAACTTAACTCAGTTTGAAAGGGTTTTATCATTGGAAACTAAAAGATTTTACCTAAAAAACACTACTCAAATAATTAGGCCACAGAACTTATTTTCTCAACTGCTAATACTGCAGTTTACGTGAAGTATATTATGTACATTGAAATATTAAATAACTAGTCTTAGTGTTTTTCAAAGTCAATAAACTATGCTATCAATTTCATTTAATCGCCTAGAATGTATAACGCTCTGATAGTTTGGTGGGAATAGAGAGATTAATAAGATGTCCCTGACCTTGTAAATGAGTAGGTGGGGCTCCTTGTCACTACGTTTCTGTATTATTTTTATGTACAACATACAAATATTTATATGGAATGAGAAAGTAATCTATAGTCAATGTGTAGATCACAGTAGTCATGATTTTAACTGGTACATGCAGACACATTCAGAGTCAGAGAAACGTCCCAAGAGTTTTCAAGACTGTAATAAACTAAGTTCCCTGAGAAGATAGTGAAGTGAAATGATGTGATAAGCTCCTCTACTTATATAGACCTGTCCTTGGAGAAATACAATTTCAAATGCTTGGGAAATCTATACAAAGAAAACAGTCCAGTAACATACCAGGAAATCTATAAATCCAAGATGTTAAATGTCAACCTACTGTTAGTTGGATAGAAAAGCTTGGCAATTAACCTCTAGCGGTAACAGTTGAATGTGTTGGAAAATAATTATGGAGTGAGGTTGTTAATCAGAATTATTTGGCAGGTGATGCCTTAGGTAAACTAAGGAGATGATGATGAAAATTATCAGAACACTGGGCTACACTCGGGTTTATTAGCTTTCTTATTTGGGGCACAGGGAGTCCAGTCCAAAAAAAAATGGATTTAAAATGTGTGGATATCTAGCATGCCATGGTAGTAATAGAGATTTGATTAGAAAAATGACTAAAGAAAACTAAATTGTAACTTCATAACTTCTGGAGGTGCTTTAATTTGGTGCCATACTACATCACAGACTGCTCCCAGACCTCTGCAAACAAATAATTATTCTTGGTTCACAAGACAGAATCTTCAGGCCAGCGTTCAAATTCCATCTCCACCACTCACAAACTGTGTAGCTTTGGGCAAACCACTTAGCTTCTTTGAGCTTGTTTTTTTTAGTCTATAAAACAAGGAAAAAAATCACAGTAACAGCACCAAGAAAGATAATTATATTTCTCCAGGATATTTTGGATATCAAGCCAAATGAAATAAATTAAAATGTTAACTACATTACATAGTGCTCTGAAGGAGTTAGCTAACATGTTTAACCTCGTGTCTCCCTCATTTCTTCATCTTTGATCATCACCATAAGCACATGCCCATTTATTCATCACCAGTCCAGCCTGTTCTCCATCCTCATAGCCATCCCTCCCTGCTCCCCTCCCACACCAAATCATTCCATGTTCTGAACCAAATACCAATGCCTTTGATATAACACTTATCTACAGTTTCCTCGATAGCTTCACAGAATGCCCTCTCCCCTCTTCCTTCATTTAAAGAAAGCTTTGGTTTGAGAACAAAATGATTATTTTCTTTTCTCTTCCTTTGTTAGACCCAGAAGAAAGTTGGAATTTTCCTTCCTCTCCACTCTTACTTGCTCATGAAAAACTGGGCATGTTTTAAACTCTTCTGAGCTTCTTCTAAATTAGTAAACTGTATCTCGAGGGTGGGGATGATTAAATTAGGTAATGCATACTAAATAATCTGATTATTCTTTTGCCCCTGACCCTCCCATTCATTGTTTACCTCTTATCTGGGATTGGGTCCTGCAGAAGGCATCTGCTGGGCTCCCTGGCCCTCAGGCTTCTGGGTGGGCTTGGCAGGTCAAAGGAGGGCCTGAGCAGACAGCAGCCTTTACTTTACCGCTTCTCTGTCAGCGACACTATTTTTCTCTGGCTAGAGTCTCTGTCAGGCACCCCTTTTCCGCAATCCTCATGTGACCTCTGATGATACCTCCCCACCCCTTGAGGCCTAGGGTAGTAACAGCTTCTCAATTTTGCTAGATTTTGGGCACCTCACCAACCACCAATGATTCCTTTGACCCTGTCCATACTCTGTAAAATTGTCCCTTCATTAAATTCTGTTCAGTTAAACCCTTTTAATTAAGCCATCTTTTTTTCTGCCAGAGTGCTGATTGATGCAAAAAGGATTTAGCACAGTGCCTGTCAGTAGCCAGCATTCAAGAAATATTGGCTTTTTATAACAAAATAATATATAGAATGATGAAATAATTATTCATTTATTATTATTTTTAATCAGTGTCAGTATATCACGCCTGAAAACAACCCCTAAATTAGTCTGTGTTGGTCTCTTCCAAGACTTCCATAGACAAAGAGCTCTGTAAGACACAACATAAAGACCTGCTATTTTTAGTTTGTCAGTAAACAGAATAGTCAAAAGCAAACATCAGTTTCTTTTTTTCAAAACTGAATTTGTTGTTTTAAATCCTTTTTTGATTGATGGATTTTCTGTTTTTTTTGTTAAGCTGAATAATCAGTTGTGAGATTTTTTATTTTATTTTTGTTTCTGATGGAACCAGTTTTAGTTGAAAGGACCCCTCAAGTTTCATGTGGTGGATTAAAGCCAGTTTAAGATTCAACAGAAATAAATTGAGATTTTGAATACTGGATTATGACAGTTGAAAAGCATTGCCTAGAATCCTATTACTCTCCTTTATAACACTTTGTACCCTTGGATGAGAAAGCCATTATCTTCTTGGAGATTCATCTGTTAAATAAGAATAATAACATATACTCCACCCAAATCACTGAGTTGTTGTGAATATCAGTTGAGTTAATATACGTACAAGAACTCCATTGTGTGCAAGGTGATTTATTTACAAGCATTAACTGAGTACCCATGATAGGCCAGATATGGTGCAAGATTCTCAGTATGAAGATGAGTTAGCACAACGCCCATTGGTGGTGAGCAGGGTGGCAGTGAGGGTTGGCATGGGGGAAAATTAAGTAAATAATGTACATTGGTTTTGTATAGCTGCCTTAACAAAGCACCACAAACTGGGCAGCTTAGACACAGTTCTGGAGGATAGAAGTCCGAGGTCAAGTTTGGTTCCCTCCAAGACTGTGAGGGAAGGATCTGTTCCAGGTCCTTCTCATTAGCTTTTGATGGCCATTTTCTCTGTCTCTTCACATTGTCTTCCCTCTCTGTGGATCTGTGTCCAAATTTCCCCTTTTGATAAGGACACCAGTGTCCAATGACCCAGTGACCTCTCATTAACTTGTTCACCTCTGTAAAGACTCTGTTTCCAAACAAGGTCACATTCTGAGATACTGGGGTTTAGGATATCAACATATAAAGGGGGTAAAGGGAACAATTCAATCTATAGCATAAAGAAAACAGAGTGACAATACACTGTGGTAGAGGAGAGCATAGGGCACTTTGAGAACATAAAGATGAGATGTCTACCTGAAATTATTAAAAATTCTGTCTTAAGGCTCATTTTCTAATTTCTCTCTGTATTTAATTAGCTCTAAGTCATTTTGTGTTTGCTCAGTATCCAGAGCTTTGCTGCATTAACCTAGTGAAAATACTTTTATTCATTAACCTATAAGTCATTAGATTCCTCTCTTTTCAAGTGTTTCAGTGGGACAGAGCCCAGGACTCAAGTCTCAGTTAAGGCACTAACTAGCTACGTGACCTTGGGCAGATGAGTTAACTGCTCTGAACCTCTGTTTTTCTACTGGTAAATCAAGCGATCAGGTGGTGAGCTTACTAAAATATCTTTTAGCCCCTATATTCTAAGGTTCTAATTAATGTATGGATGCTGCCACACACTAACAGAAGGCCCTTCCTTTTTAAAGAGTTCATCTCTGCTAAATTGGATAATAAATTTACCAAATTCTATATAAAAAAGCACAGGTTGTACTGAACAGTTAATTGATTCATTTTGAAATAAAAAGTTAATATGAAATTCTTAATCTTCTGGGAGGAGACATTCAATTAGAGTGTGCTTGGTTTCAACTTCCAATGTAATGGCTCTGCTTAAGTGAAAAAGTGAATACTTAGTCACATTAACTTAGGGCCTTCAAAGACACACCTACCATGGTATTTGGATACTTTACTCAGAAATTTTATCTCCCAGGACTATATGGTTCTTTGCTTTGATTTTCCACTTTATGGTGTGTAGTTTTTCTTGAAGGGGTCCAGAATATGCCACAGTGGCATAAAAGTTATATTGAGCTGAAGGCATTAGAGATTCAATTGATGCAGGAAGATGCTTTCTCTGTACCCCCTTTCTCTGCCTAATAGCAGAGCCTTCCAGAAGAATTCAGCTGCCATAAATAAACCCTACTTTAAGGAAGGATTCCTGTACCGGAGGAAAGAGTGACTACCGTCACTGGGGATGAAAAATTGCACAAACAGACCTTATTAAAATAAACCTTGTCTTCCATTAGTTTTCCCCATATATTTCTCAGTCATTTTGTGCCATTCATTTTCCCTTAAAATTCTAGCTGTCTCCCCTTGTTAAGCTGGTATATAAACCCCAAATTCTAACTGCTTCTTTGAGTCATATTTTCTTTCTTACTCACAGGTCTATATAAGTGGATAAACTTTGTCTTTTCTCTTGCTAATCTGCCTTTTGTTAGTTTAATTTGCAGACCCCTGTCGACTGAAAAAAAAATGCACAACCTAAAAGTTGAGAATTGTGTTTGGCGGACACAGGTGCAGACTTAAGCCTGGGACACAGCATCTTGGATAGCTCTGAGTCTGAACGACTGCTCCAGAGAGGTAAGGGAGGAGCCAGGATATATAGGAGTTTTTGCAGCAAAGACCAGGTAGGCAGAACTTCAAAAGATTACTGTTAATTTAAGAAAACCAGATATGTCAGGTTAAGGAATTTAGCACTTTATTATGTATGGGAAGATACAAGTGTCTGGGCGCCCTGAAAGTATTCCTTGGATATGCATCTCAGCTATCTGGGGCCAGTATCCTGTGCTTTCTCATCCTGAGTCTCCTCAGGATGGTGGGTGGCTACAGGGGTTGACTGCTAGATGGAAGGCATCCTGTTTCTATCTTGAGTCCCCTTAGGGCTCACCATCAGGGTGGCTGTAATGTGACGCCTTGATGGCTGCAACATCCTTTGTTTACTGATATGGCAGGCAACATTTTTTTTTTTTTCTCATTGACACCCCCGATCAATTACATAAGAGAGTAGAGGTAAAGTTTTTCTCCTTGACATTCTGCACATCAAACTGACAATTTAGAAAGTATTTGACTAGTAAACATATGTAATTATTAATATAATAGCTAGAATGGAGACAGTTCAGAAGTCATGCTTTTAAAGGTAGAAGGAAGCACAGTCCTTATATAGGTTGTTTGAAGGACAATTACAGAAAAAGAAATATTGCCTGTCTTAGTGAAAGTGTGGGTCATGAACAGCATAGCATGTTCTTTTTTGGCCACAACTTGGAGATGTTCCCTGAAGAGATGCTGCTGGTGTGGAGCTACACTGATAAAAAATCAGCATTTTCAGTGTAGCAGGGCAATGCTATCTTGGGGAGCACTCCCTTCTGGTGATAATTCCACACATTACACTGAAATATATATTAGCATTCCTGGTGGGTTCAGGGATCTAGGTGTCAAAATGTCCCCCTACTGAGAGTCAGCATGATGTCCTTAGGAACACAAGTTACAATTCCAGATTGTGCCAACTTACACCAAACTGTACATTTGGAGAATCCAATTCCTTTAAGAAGTTGAAGAAGCAGAGGGAAATATGACTGCCTGATGAAAACTCTGCAGAGTAATAAAATAGCAACTTTCTTATAGAAAGTGTGTGAAATACTTTTGTAAATTTAGCAGTATGGATGGGGCCCCCTGAGTAGTCAAGAGTTAATACAAAGATGGTTACCATGGAGACCCACTGATGAAGTGGAGCCCAGATGAAGAAGGGGTGTTTCTTCATCCCTGGTTCTTCCATTTGCCATGTACACTTGGTGAGACTTGGGAGACTTCAATGGGGACCAGGAAGGAGGTATTCTGTCAAATTTGTCCCAAGGCTTTTTTCAGTTGCCAGCTCTTCCATTTGTCCATTCATTCCACAACTATTTCTTCAGAATCTACTGTGTATCAAGCACTGTGCTAGGCACAGGAGATAGAGAAGTGAACAAAACAGACCCAGTTCCTGTCATCATGCAGCTTTTCATATGTTGGAGGACTAGTGAAGAAGGCCTGGAAGATGGGGCAGAATGTGGAATAGGTGCAGACGTGCAGAAACCTCACGAATGCAGATCCTAAATGCTGGACCCCAAAGTTAAATTTCACATGGAAGTCAGTAGGGATCTGTTGAAGGAATTTAGACACAAAGAAGGCATATCTTGTTTTACATTTCAGAAAGAATATTCCAGCAAGCCTTAGGAAGGGTAGATTCATGAACAAAGCAAAATAAAAATCTGTAAGCAGACAAAGGTATTTCTTCCCATGAAATTCAGTTAATAATGGCATTTAAATATTCTGTGCCTCAATTTTTTCACATATGAAATAGGTCAGTTGCAGTAGATGAGAGGTTGGCCAACTATATAGCTCTAAGGCCACATTTAGTGGGCTGCCTGTTTGTGTAAACAAAGTTTTATTGGAAGATGTCATAGTCATTCTTTTTGTGTGGTCTAGGGCTGTTTCTGCCCTACAATGGAAGAGCTGAGTAGTGGCAACAGAGCCTATGTGGCCCACCACACCAAAAATATTTACTGTGTGGCCTTTATAGAAAAAAAAAAAAATGCCAACTGTGCACTAGACAGTCAGTTAGGTTTCTTCCAGTCATAATATTATTTGGGTCTAACCAAATACTTGACTAAACACCTATAGCCTCTTCCCCCTTTCCTTCTCACATGTGTGCTATTTATCAATTAGTACATACACACATATAATGATTTGCGATGTTTCAGATAATTGAATATATTGGTTAACTGAGAGTTACCCATGCTCAAAATATGTAAAATTTTAAATACTTAGCTAAAAAAATCATTAAATCTAGAGTTAAGTTAATTTGATACCTGAGGATACAGATTATTTTGAGAGGAAGTAGAATAATGAATACTCAGTGTAAAGTATTAGAAAGTAAAGTATGTAAGCTAAGGGACTAAACATACCATCATGAGATTGATGTATCTCAGATGTGATTTACTGAATCAGTCCCTGACATTGCCTTTTCCAATTATCATTTATTTAACTTGTAAACATGTTTATCTTTTAATTGTTTGTATTATATCAAATGTGATGCCCTGTACAGAGCCATGAAAGGACAGCAGAATTGCTCAGAGGTCCCATCTGCTCAAGGATTCGCAGCTTATTGCTATTAATAATGGAAATACATCATATTTATGTAGCACCTTTCCTTGGAAGAATTCATTAGATCATTTATTTTCCCGGATTTTTATTTAAAATTCCATGGTTCATACTTATATCAAACTTTTCTTAGAAATATGGAGGGATAGATAATTTTTAGCTATCTTTTATGTATGGTGAAATTAAAGTACAAAAATACCATTTATTTTCTTTTTCTTTTTTTTCTTCCTTATTTTTGTATTTAAGTGACAGAACTAGTTAAGTGTAGTACATCAGAAATCAGATCATTTAGACTGGGGTCTACCTCCCAAGCTAGAATTGTTATGATATCTCTTTGTTATTTCTTTAGTCAGATGGATAAGGCACCAAATGCTGAGATTAGAAAGTTAGTTTCTGAAAGTTAAAAAAAGGAAACCTCAACTAAAACTAGAGTTGGGAATGGTCTGTAAAGGGAGCTCTCCAGCACTATCACTCACCATCATTTGTAGGCACTGACCCTCATTTGCATGCCCCACAGGAAGAAGTATACCTTGAACTACCAAAAAGGAAGTGCAACTACTTTACTATCTGGAAGGTAGAATTTCTTCTTGCCCAGAAACAGCCCAGCCAATTAGAAATGTTGCTACTCAGCCAATGAGAAGCCCCCAAACTCCTACTTTCTGCAAATAAACTTTCATTTAGAACAGCCAATCCCAACTCCCCTTTTTTTCCCAATTAAAGCAGTTCCCTTTCTTTGTTCTCTGGACTTGCCTGTGGTTTGCTATAGTTTGTACATCTAGATTGTAATTCTTTGCTACCCTGAAAAAAAAAAAGGGCAAAACAAACAAACAAAACTGTTGCTGATAAAATAACTGGCTGTTTTACTATTTTAGGTCAAAATTCCTTTCTGACTTTCATGAATTTCTCAAGTTCTCTGAGTCTACTTTCTATTAAGAAGACAGATACAATGCCAGTGTAGGTAAATCTCAAATCTATTCCAAAAATGAATGAGAACCTAATAATTCTAAGTAAGAAAATTTTGAAGTTTTATTGATTGCTAGCTCCAACACTGTCCTTGTTTGGACTAAATTTCTTCCTTTATTTCATCATAAAGGAAGAAATTTATTCCTACAGACTATTCTGAGCTTAGTTCAAATCTTTCTTCTTCCCTGAACCTCTATCAAACTCTTCAGTCCTGGGTAGTTTCTCACTGATCTGAATGATGTTAGCAGGTATTGAGTGTTTACTATGCTCTAGGCACTATGCTATCTAATACTTATAGCATTCCTAGGGCAGGAGTTATTAATTTTATTATTCCCATTTTATAGATGAGAAAGTTGAGTTTTTCCAGTGTAGGGAAGACAAATAATTTTTCCTCTACCTTTCTGAGTTCTTGGCTTACACATCCCCTGGTAATAAAAGACAGGTTAAAAGGAGAAAAACGAACAGAACTTTAATAACATATATACCTCCTGTATACATAAGAGATACTCAGAAAGGCTGAGTAACTCCCCAAAATGGCCCAATCCATCCCTTAAATAACATCTCCAGCTACAGACAAAAGAAGATGTTGGTGGAGAGGGAAGCCAGTTCTGGAAGGTTACTGGGTAAAACAAACTGGAGTATGGTTGCTAAGCAGATTTAAGTCATTGCCTTCTCTATTAATAAGAGTGTCTAGAGATTTAGTCATCCTCCTCTTCCTGTTACAGAGAGGGAGACCCCCCCCCCCTTGCAAGTAGAGATTTCCCTTATAATTGTACATGTCTCTTATAAAAAGGTAACTTCTATTCAGTTTCCAGGCTTTTCCAATGTCTGCCTTTTCTTAAAAATAATCAGTCTAAAATAATCCTTATGCCAAAGAGACATGTTTTGTGCAGGCAAATTCTGCTCCCCTTGACTAGTAAGTGGTAGATACTGGATTCAAACCCAGGAATCCTGACTCCCAGTTCCCCACTCTTAACACAATTCTGCTTTCTAGCTCATCAATCCCTATATACTCTGCTCATTTGATGTTTTGCCTTTATATTTTGTAAATAAGCTTTACACTTTTAATTTAAATAAAGTATCTGTATACTTTTCTCTCTAATCAGAGAGTATGCCACCTGAGGGTAGTGACTGACTGTCTTATCAGTATCTGGAAGATAGGCAGGTGTTTTTGACCGAAACAAAAGTGCACAATGTAAGAGTTTCAGTTTTATTTACTGAGAACTATATCCCAGGAAACAGCCTCTCCGTAGCTCTGAGAGAGCTGCTCCTTGGAGGTAGGGGAGAAGGCAGTATATACATATACATGGTTTTAGCCAGGGAATATATGTGGTCAAGCATACATCTCAGTAAAAGGTCATTGCTAGTCTCAAGGAACAGATATCTCAGTTAATGATTTTGGGATTTTTTTCTTTGAGTATTATTTTTTTTTTGATTTTTATTGGGATATAGTTGATTTACAATGTTGTGTTAGTTTCAGGTATGCAGCAAAGTGAATCTATTATACATATACATATATCCACTCTTTTGTAGATTCTTTTCCCATATAGGCCGTTACAGAGTATTGAGTAGAGTTCCCTGTGCTATACAGTAGGTCCTTATTATTGGGTTGGCCAAAACGTTCATTTGGCTTTAGGTAAAAATAAAAGACATTTTTCATTTTCATGAAGAACTTTATTGAACAATGTATTCACTAACTGAACAAACTTTTTGGCCAACTCAATAGTTATCTATTTTATGTATCGTAGTGTGTATGTGTCAATCCCAATCTTCCAATTTACCCCTCTCCAACCCCCCCTTACCCTCTGGTAACCATACATTTATTTTCTACATCTTTAACTCTATCTCTGTTTCATAGATAGGTTCCTTTGTACCCTTTTTTAGATTACACATATAAGTGCTATCATATGATATTTTTCTTTCTCTGTCTGACTTGCTTTACTCAGTATGACAATCTCTAGTTCCATCCGTGTTGCTGGAAATGGAATTATTTTGTTCTTTTTTATGGCTGACTAATATTCCATTGTATATATGTACCACATCTTCTTTATCCATTCCTCTGTTGATGGACGTTTAGGTCCATGGTCCATTTCCTGGGTATTGTAAATAGTGCTGCAATGAACATTGGGGTGCATGTATGTTTTCGAATTATGGTTTTCTATGGACATATACCCAGGAGTGGGATTGCTGGATCCTATGGTAACTCTATTTTTAGTTTTTTTAAGGAACCTCCATACTGTTCTCCATAGTGGCTATACCAGTTTACATTCCCACCAACAGTGTAGGAGGATTCCCTTTTCTCCACACCCTCTCCAGTAGTTATTGTTCGTAGATTTTTTGATGATGGCCATTCTGACCAGTGTGAGGTGATACCTTATTGTAGTTTTGATTTGCATTTCTCTAATAATTAGTGATGTTGAGCATCTTTTCATGTGCTTTTTAACCATCTGTATGTCTTCTTTGGAGAAATGTCTGTTTAGATCTTCCGCCCATTTTTTGATTGTGTTGTTTGTTTTTTTGAAATTGAGCTGCATGAGCTGTTTGTATATTTTGGAGATTAATCCCTTGTTGGTTGCTTCATTTGCAAATATTTTCTCCCATTCTGAGGGTTGTCTTTTCATTTTGTTTATGGTTTCCTTTGCTGTGCAAAAGCTTTTAAGTTTAATTAGGTCCCATTTGTTTATTTCTGTTTTTATGGTATATTTTTACATTTGGGAAGATGCAAGAATCTGGGTTCATTAAAATTCTTCCTGAGATGTACATCTAACTATCTAAAGGGACTGTTTTTCCAAAGCACCAAGTACCTCATCCTGGTTTTTGTCCTGAATTCCTTTCGGATGCAACATTGGTCAGCAACTGCAGCCACTAATCCTTATGAACTGAATGGTGGGCAGCATTCTTTGTTTTATAGTGTGCACAAAAATCTCTGGAGTGACTGAAATAAATAAATGTATGTGTACCAGTGTGTCTATGTAGAGTGTGTATCTTCAGTCTAAGGCAAATGTCAGATGTTTTATAGAAGTTCTTCAGAGCATTACCATCCCTAAAAGGAGGAGGAGTTTCTCCTCCCTTAAACAGCTGTCTCATGTTATGTGCATCACTCTTCCAGAATTTTTTTACATTCTACCTATCACCATTGATATTTGGATATGTTTTAGCTCCCTTTTAAAATTATTAGCTTCTTGAGTTTAAAATTAAAGTCATTTTTTTCCCCTTTATCTCCACAGTTCTTCACAGACTGACTTGTATGTGATCTGCAAAACTACAAATCTCTGCTTAATAAATGAATAAACATTAGTTGATTTTATTTGTTGATTTTTTATTTTGTTGATGTGCTGATGCAAGGGAAAATTTTTAGCTTTCATGTTTAGACCCTTTTTCTCAAACTAGAAAGTGTTCCAGATTGTATGATATCTCAAAGTCCTAATAACATTTTAATTGAAGTTCTGACTTTGATGTTTAACCTTGGGGCTTATAAGGAGTTTCTCTGATTTTGTGGTTAACTTTTTACATCTGAGTTGTAAATTTGACTAGTTTGAGGTGGCATAGCAATATCAGACTGAGCTCACCTTGAGGTCAGGAACTTTATCATTTGGAAATCATATTATTTTGAAGTAAGCAACTCTGGATACAAAGAGTAATTGCGTCGGGGTTCACCATATAACAAGTTGTATCTATAAGAAGAAATGAATTTTGTGAGCCTGTGAGAGGGTACAGAGCCATATGTCTTTTTACGTTTTTTTTTTCATACTGCTATGAATATGGTTGTACAAGTATCTCTTAAAGACCCTTCTTTCACCTCTTTTGGGTAAACACCCAGAAGTAGGATTGCTGGATCATTGGTAATTCTATTTTTTTAATTTATCTATTTAAACATCTTCTTTGGAGTATAATTGCTTTACAATGGTGTGTTAGTTTCTGCTGTATAACGAAGTGAATCAGCTATACATATATCCCCATATCTCCTCCCTCTTGCGTCTCTTTCCCACCCTCCCTATCCCACCCCGCTAGGTGGACACAAAGCACCAAGCTGATCTCCCTGTGCTATGCAGCTGCTTCCCACTAGCTATCTATTTTACATTTGGTAGTGTATATATGTCCATGTCGCTCTCTCGCTTCGTCCCAGCTTACCCTTCCCCCTCCCCGTGTCCTCAGGTCCGTTCTCTATGTCTGCGTCTGTTTTCCTGTCCTGCCCCTAGGTTTTTCAGCACCATTTATTTATTTAGATTCCATATATATGTATTAGCATACGGTATTTGTTTTTCTCTTTTTGACTTACTTCACTCTGTATGACAGAATCTAGGTCCATCCACCTCACTACAAATAACTCAATTTCATTTCTTTTTATGGCTAATATTCCACTGTATATACGTGCCATATCTTCTTTATCCATTCGTTTGCTGATGGACACTAAGGTTGTTTCCATGTCCTGGCTATTGTAAATAGAGCTGCAATGAATATTGTGGTACATGACTCTTTTTGAATTATGGGTTTCTCAGGGTATATGCCCAGTAGTGGGATTGCTGGGTCATATGGTAGTTCTATTTTTAGATTTTTGAGGAACGTCCATACTGTTCTCCATAGTGGCTGTATCAGTTTACATTCCCACCAACAGTGTAGGAGGATTCCCTTTTCTCCACACCCTCTCCAGCATTTATTGTTTGTAGATTTTTTTGATGGTGGCCATTCTGACCGGTGTGAGGTGATACCTCATTGTGGTTTTGATTTGCATTTCTCTAATGACTAGTGATGTTGAGCATTCTTTCATGTGTTTGTTGGCAATCTGTATATTTTCTTTGGAGAAATGTCTATTTAGGTCTTCTGCCCATTTTTGGATTGGTTTTTTGTTTTTTTGGTATTGAGCTGCATGAGCTGCTTGTATAGTTTGGAGATTAATCCTTTGTCAGTTGCTTCATTTGCAAATATTTTCTCCCATTCTGAGGGTTGTATTTTCGTCTTGTTTATGGCTTCCTTTGCTGTGCAAAAGCTTTTAAGTTTCATTAGGTCCCATTTGTTTTTTGTTTTTATTTCCATTATTCTAGGAGGTGGGTCAAAAAGGATCTTGCTGTGATTTATGTCATAGAGTGTTCTGCCTATGTTTTCCTCTAAGAGTTTTATAGTGTCTGGCCTTACATTTAGGTCTTTAATCCATTTTGAGTTTATTTTTGTGTTTGGTGTTAGGGAGTGTTCTAATTTCATTCTTTTACATGTAGCTGTCCAGTTTTCCCAGCACCACTTATTGAAGAGGCTGTCTTTTCTCCATTGTATATTCTTGCCTCCTTTATCAAAGAGAAGGTGACCATATGTGCGTGGGTTTATCTCTGGGCTTTCTATCCTGTTCCATTGATCTATATTTCTGTTTTTGTGCCAGTACCATAGTGTAGCTTTGTAGTATAGTCTGAAGTCAGGGACTCTGATTCCTCCAGCTCCGTTTTTCTTTCTCAAGATTGCTTTGGCTATTCAGGGTCTTTTGTGTTTCCATACAAATTGTGAAATTTTTTGTTCTAGTTCTGTGAAAAATGCCATGGGTAGTTTGATAGGGATTGCATTGAATCTGTAGATTGCTTTGGGTAGTAGAGTCATTTTCACAATGTTGATTTTCCAATCCAAAAACATGGTATATCTCTTTGTCTGTTTGTATCATCTTTAATTTCTTTCATCAGTGTCTTATAGTTTTCTGCATACAGGTCTTTTGTCTCCTTAGGTAGGTTTATTCCTAGGTATTTTATTCTTTTTGTTGCAGTGGTAAATGGGAGTGTTTCCTTTATTTCTCTTTCAGATGTTTCATCATTAGTGTATAGGAATGCAAGAGATTTCTGTGCATTAATTTTGTATCCCGCTACTTTACCAGATTCATTGATTAGCTCTAGTAGTTTTCTGGTAGCATCTTTAGGATTCTCTATGTATGGTATCATGTCATTTGCAAACAGTGACAGTTTTACTTCTTCTTTTCCAATTTGGAATCCTTTTATTTGTTTTTCTTCTCTGAGTGCTGTGGCTAAAACTTCCAGAAGTATGTTGAATAATAGTGGTGAGAGTGGGCAACCTTGCCTTGTTCCTGATCTTAGTGGAAATGGTTTCAGTTTTTCACCATTGAGAATGATGTTGGCTGTGGGTTTGTCATATATGGCCTTTATTATGTTGAGGTAAGTTCCCTCTATGCCTACTTTCTGGAAGGTTTTTATCATAAATGGGTGTTGAATTTTGTTCATAGCTTTTTCTGCATCTACTGAGATGATCATATGGTTTTTCTTCTTCAATTTGTTAATATGGTTTATCACATTGATTGATTTGCATATATTGACGAATCCTTGCATTCCTGGGATAAACCCCACTTGATCATGGTGTATGGTCCTTTTAACGTGCTTTTGGATTCTGTTTGCTAGTATTTTGTTGAGGATTTTTGCATCTATGTTCATCCATGATAGTGGCCTGTAGTTTTCTTTTTTTGTGGCATCTTTGTCTGGTTTTGGTACCAGCATGATGGTGGCCTTGTAGAATGAGTTTGGGAGTGTTCCTCCCTCTGCTATATTTTGGAAGAGTTAGAGAAGGATACGTGTTAGCTCTTCTCTAAATGTTTGATAGAATTTGCCTGTGAAGCCATTTGCTCCTGGGCTTTAGTTTATTGGAAGATTTTTAATCACAGTTTCAATTTCAGTGCTTGTGATTGGTCTGTTTATATTTTCTATTTCTTCCTGGTTCAGTCTTGGACGGTTGTGCTTTTCTAAGAATTTGTCCATTTTATTGGCATATAGTTGCTTGTAGTAATCTCTCAAGATCCTTTGTATTTCTGCAGTGTCAGTTGTTACTTCTCCTTTTTCATTTCTAATTCTATTGATTTGAGTCTTCTTTTTTTTCTTGATGAGTCTGGCTAATGGTTTATCAATTTTGTGTATCTTCTCAAAGAACAAACTTTTAGTTTTATTGATCTTTGCTATCATTTCCTTCATTTCTTTTTCATTTATTTCTGATCTGATCTTTATGATTTCTTTCCTTCTGCTAACTTTGGGTTTTTTTTTTTCTTCTTTCTCTATTTGCTTTAGGTGTAAGTTTAGGTTATTTATTTGAGATATTTCTTGTTGCTTGAGGTAGGATTGTAATGCTGTAAACTTCCCTCTTAGAACTGCTTTTACTGTATCCCATAGGTCTTGGGTCATCGTGTTTTCATTGTCATTTGTGTCTAGGTATTTTTTGATTTTCTCTTTGATTTCTTCAGTGATCTCTTGGTTATTTAGTAATGTATTGTTTACCTTCCATGTGTTTGTTTTTTTTACAATTTTTTTCCTGTAATTGATATCTAGTCTCATAGTGTTGTGGTCAGAAAAGATACTTGATATGACTTCAATTTTCTTAAATTTACCAAGGCTTGATTTGTGACCCAAAACATCCTGGAGAATGTTCCATGAGCACTTGAGAAGAAAGTGTAATCTGCTGTTTTTAGATGGAATGTCCTATAAATATCAATTAAGTCCATCTTTTTTAATGTATCATTTAAAGCTTGTGTTTCCTTATTTATTTTCATTTTGGATGATCTGTCCATTCGTGAAAGTGGGGTGTTAAAGTCCCGTACTATGATTGTGTTACTGTCGATTTCCCCTTTTATGGCTGTCAGCATTTGCCTTATGTATTGAGGTGCTCCTATGTTGGGTGCATAAATATTTACTATTGTTATATCTTCTTCTTGGATTGAGCCCTTGATCATTATGTAGTGTCCTTCCTTGTCTCTTGTAATGGTCTTAATTTTAAAGTCAATCTTCTCTGATATGAGAATTGCTACTCCAGCTTTCTTTTGGTTTCCATTTGCATGGAATATCTTTTTCCATCCCCTCACTTTCAGTCTGTATGTGTCCCTAGGTCTGAAGTGGGTCTCTTGCAGACAGCATATGTACGGGTCTTGTTTTTGTATCCATTCAGCCAGTCTATGTCTTTCGGTTGGAGCATTTAATCCATTTACCTTTAAGGTAGTTATCAATATGTATGTTCCTATTAGCATTTTCTTATTTGTTTTGGGTTTGTTATTGTAAGTCTTTTCCTCCTCTTGTGTTTGTCCTTTAACTTTTTTGTTCAGTTTATTTCCAGACATGCTTTTCTTTCTTATTTTGGGTTATTTATTTATTTAACTCTGTTTTTTTCGTTTTTGTCTTCTTTCTTTCTGGATAGTTCTAAAATATTTTTGTAACAATACTAACAATACCAAATCACAATTTTTATTAACATGCTTTCAGGCAGAGTTTAATTTTAATTACTCATGATATTCTGCTCTGATTTTCCAGTAAAGATAATTTTTAAAGGAACAGAGATGTGATGCTTCTGTACATTACTTTTTATTAATTTTTGCAGAGAAGTGTGAAGATTATTAATTTTCAGGTTTTTAACGTGGGAAACACAGAGCTTTTACCAAGTTCAAAAACATCTACAAAAATTATCTTTTGAACTCATAAACTGTACTTTCTCTTCCACTGTTGGTGAAGGTTAGAGTGAATAACTCTGGGATTAGGCTGTGGGTTCTCCTGATTGTTCCATTAATAATAAAAGGTAACATTGCTGGTGTACTTATCATGTTCCAGAATCATGTTTTACACTTTTTATCTCCTTTAATCTAGTTTATGTTCTAGATCATCTTTAATTAAAGCAGAAATACCAGTAAGAGAGGACAAGATTCACAAAGTAAATAATGGAGGTGCCAAGATTTTTTGAACTCATGTTTTCACCTTTATCAGTAAGAATACTTGCATATGTAAAAATCATGGATAGCCAGAATTTTGCAGGGAGTGGTCTTTGAAATGAATTAGTTTGATTGTCTCATTTTATAAATTAGGATGGATCAGTGAGTTGAGGTGAGTTGCCTAAACACATTAGAAGCTGTGTGTGTTACCAAATGCTGTGCAGAAATCTACCGCAAACCTTCATGAATTGAATCAACAATATTATATCTCATAATTGGGCAATCAGTGCTGGCTCATTGGGACAGACTTTCTGCTCCACATTATGTCTTCTGAGCCTGGAATGTCTGACATACTGCTACATTCACATATGTGGTGCCTTAGCTAAGTGGCTGGAACCACTGGGGGGTGACCAGTCATCACTTCTTTTCATTTAGCCTTTGCATGTGGCTAACTTGGGCTTCCTCACCACATGGCATCTGGCTGCCAAGAGGGAAAAGACTGTTAAAAAACAAAATTCAATTGAGTATATTTTCAAGATTGTGTTGGCTTTATTCAATGATTCAGGCGGCATACCATCAAGCAGATAAAAAGGAGCTCCAGGGAGCTGTACACAAAGAAAGACTTTTATAGGCAGAAGATAGTGGGAACAAGGAATTTATGCCAGCAAAAAGTGGATTAGTTGTGGCAAGGTCACCTTCCTTTAGGGATGGCAGGGGTCTATCAGGCAGATTAACTCACTAATGCTGACCAAGTGATTCCTGTTTGACTGGTTTAAGATTCTTCTCTGGAAGAGGCTGAAACTGTAATTAAGTTAAGTCTGAGATTGGTGACATGGGATTTAGCGTAAGTGACTCCATTTGGGGTCTGTTGTCTTGTTTCCAACTATCCCCTCCTTTTCATCAGACTCTCAGCCTGAGAGATGTGATCAAAGTTTAAGGCATTAGCATTGCTCCCAGTTATCACCTTGAGGTTCCTGCAGTTTTCTGCTGATCGTTTCTGTGGTATTCATGGGTCACAACTTTGGGCTCGCATTTAAGCCAGTCATTCTTTTCATTTCTTTTCGGATGTTCTGTTCTTAGCGAGATTATTTTGTTGGTGGCTACCAGCTTGGAACATGCATTTAAACCTTTTGAGAGAATGCATCCCATAAGGGACACTACTATGATTATTATAAACAGGATAATTCCCAACGTCTGGAGTGCACTTTGGAGCCATGGTCCCCAAGACCCAAACCAATCAGAATCAAATATATCAAAGAAAGTGCTCTGTTGAAGGAGTCACTTTCTTAAGCCAAGTGGCTTGTTCAGTGATCTTATGTAGCTAAGAATCAACTGCCCCAGAAGTGTCTATCCGAGAGCAGCATGTGGTGTTGGCCACAGCACTAACACCTCTTTGCTCAGCTAAAAGATAATCAAGCCTATCCTAGTATCAAAAACAACTTTGTCCAGACAGTCTAGGGATTTTATTGGGCAGCTATTGCTTTAGCAGCACATTCTGCAATATCTTCAAGAGCTAAGGAAAGATTCCTGATCATAGTCTCATTTGTACTTACTCCTAACCAGGGCAGTAGGGATCTGCCAAAGGAGGCAAATTTTGAATCATGAATGACTCCTGGTAACTCCAGTTTGAGTCTGTGGCTCAGAACTGGAAAGGTGACAGCCATGGGGGACAGTAAAATGTAAAGATCTGTAGACCACACAGGAGGTTTTATTCTGGTTACCCTTGCCTTGTGTCCCTTTCTTTGTATACAGCCTGGATGTAAGTTTCTGCAGGTTTGGAGTTGTTAACCAGAGACAGGGAAATGGACCCCCAGGGTTAGGGAATCTGACACAATAGAGAGGGGATGTGTTTGTCCAGAGAAACTGAGGCGTCGGAAATCAGGAAAAAGTTTGTGATGAGCAGAACTTTATGATCACTGGCATTGTGGTAAATCCAACAGTTGTTTGGCGGTTGTATTACCCAACAATGAGTAATATGAGATATATGAGCATTGGCATTATCTTTCCAAGCCAGAACAAGGCAAAAGGTGGACAAAAGAATTGTAAATGCCTTCATGATGTAAGAATTAGGAAAAGGATGGTCAGAGAAGGAAGGAGGAAAGAAAAGAAACATTCTTGATCCTCTTGATCTGACAAATTGAGAGGAAGCAGTTTACCTTGATGTTGGCTACCTCTTTTCGTAGTTAATTTGATTTTATGGTCTCCAGCTGGTGAGCAGTTCCTAGGGCCTAAGGGAGCCCTTTTAAATTGGGATGTATGGACCCAAGATTCAGGTTCCTGCAGTTTGGCTGCCATCTGGTAGTGAATAGGATCTGGTATAGTCCCTTCCAGAAAGATTCAAGGATAGTCTTTGTTCTTAGTGATCCCAAATCAGAAAGTTGGGAGAAAATTGGAAATGTTAGTTTGGAGATTCGTAGCCAGATATTTGAGGAAGCTAGAAGAATTCAGTATGCAGTCTAGTTTATAGATGTATAACAAAACCTCAAAGACAATTAATAGGATTTAAATCTAATATCTATAAAGATGCAAACATAATTTTCTCTTCAGACACAGAGGTAATAGAAGAGGATGAAGAAAAGCTTTAAGACTTTTGATGCGAAGAGGAGGAAAGTTGAGAGAAGATTTGATTGATTAGAAATATCACTGAACACTATTTTGGGGAAAATATTCAAATTTTGATTAAAAAAACAAATGTTGTTACCAAAAGCAAAGAAAAGTTAAATTAAAGATGATACTTCTATATTGCTCTTTAAGGAACATTGCCATCTTTCAGAGAGAGGAGGAAAGAATAACCACAGCACGAGACACTTGTCTTTTTCTTTTTAAAACTTCTAATCTTTAATTTTGATATAACCCTTAATATCAGAAAGGGATGAGTAGTTAAATTAGAGCTTAAAATTGTTGAGTGCCAAATTCTCCAATTATTTTCTGCCTTTTGAGATTTTGTAAGTAGAAGATTAACAGTCTTCTCAATATTTGAAGCAATAAAATATATTTTGGAGATGATATTAACATCCTTACTTAGAGTGTTCTGAAGAGGAAGAGCTCAAGTTCAAGAAGAAAAAAACTTCCACAGATACTCAAGTGTTACCCAGACCTCTGCAGTCTTTCCAATTTTTATGCAATGCCTCAGCCTATCTTAAAGAAAAATCTATGTATTGGGTTGAATGAGACTTTGCTTTTCCTTTTTTTCAAATAAATCTCTTTTTTAGAAAGAGAGCTTAATATCTCATCAGGAAAGACCAAAAACGAGGCCTCAGGAAATTAGCCATAAAGGCATTAATCAATTTCTGTGAGAATAGCCTGCAGTAAAGCTTCAGAGACATCATCCACTAATCTTAGCATTAGTCGACATTAATTTTGAAGTAGGTATTGCTAATATGAATATGTATAACAGATTAAACTATATTTATTTGCAATCTTTAAAATTCAATGGGATGTTTCCTCCCTTTGATATATACATTTAAATTCCCATTCATACTAATCATGCATGCTCTCCTAAGAAGCACCTGATCACCCATAACCCATTTTTAGTGGGAAGAGGGAGTCTCATGCCTTCTTTATTCCACATGCCTAACTCATTTCACCAACCACCAACATTTTTATTGGAAAGTTAAGGGTTGTCCTCCTCCCTCTCAACTGCCTTATGTAGTGCAAATTATTATTGAGACCAATGAGGATCCATCAAGAATAAGAGCAACATTTTCTTTGGTGTGAAAGAATTCAAGAGAATATGACCAGTGGTTTAGGTCATGGAATCTGGAATCAGACTACCTGGGTATCAATGCCAACCTCGCCACTTACTAGCTGTGTGCAGAACAAATTGATCATTGTTGGTCTAACTTTCCCCAAGGAGAGATAATAGTAGCACCTGTTGCATAGAGTTGTCATGAAGGTTAAATGAAATGACCTATACTAAGTCATTATCAGAGCACGCAATATTATATTTTTTATTTTATTATTTTATTATATCAAGCATGCCAAAGTACTACAGAGTTTAATCTTTACTTTATATGAAATAATACAACTTATTAAAAAATAACTCCCAGTGTTGTTTATACAATACCATGTAGCTCAAATGTCACTTTCTCAATAAGGCTTATCTCATTTAAAATTGATATCCATACTCCCCTATCTTGACCCAGTACTTCCAGCCATTTTTTTTTTTCCATGACACTAATTTCCTAACCTGAGTATTTATTCTATTTAAATTCTTTCTCTTTCCACTAGAATATCAGCTCCTCAAGGACAGAGATTTATGTCAGTATTTTCCTCTAGTATATCCCAAGTGCCAAGAATAGTGCCTGGAATACAGTAAACACTATATAAATATTTGTTAAATGAAAGGAGGAAGAAGAAAATAAAGAATGGAAGCAAATACAATTGTTCTTTTCAAAAAAAACAAAAAGAAGAAGGGAAGGGAAAGGAAAAATGAGTGTATCACTTATAAGGTTTAAAATATTTTAAGGGAATAGTAACATTATGAAAATGATGAAAATGTTCTTGCTCCATGAGTAGTTCATTAACCTTTTCTAGCTTAAACTGTAACAACAAATTTAGAGCTTTTAATAGTAAACATTTCCTCAAAAGAAGAAAAAAATAGCTTTAATTATACAAAATAAGAATAACATTGAGGACATGAATAGGCCAGGGGTGCTTGTTGCTTGTTCTGACACATTTTGTTTTTGTATTCTTTTATTTTATAGAAACAATTTTCTCTAAATAGGGGCCACAGATATCCAGTAATTACCTTCCTCAGAAGTGGAACCCACAGAACAGAAAGTCAGCTCTCTCTAGTCCACTGACTAAAGAGCCTACCTAGAACCTATCACCTCTTATACCTAGTTCAGGGCAAGATAACCATCTTGCTTCATCAACTCAATCACAGATTTGCTCTTGGAGGGACAAAGGAAGATATTAAAATTATTTAACTAGCATTTGAATTGGATCCAGAGGTAGAACCACTCATGGGGGTGAACACAAAACAAGCTTATGTCAAAAACAATACCAACAATCCTCATAATTGGGTGAGTCAAAGTCAGACCATATTTTTGCCTCATTCCATCATTTGAAATTTAGGAAGAAATTAATAAGTATCCTGAGAAAATGGTGCACAGAACCAAAAACAATGGGGAGAGATGAATTCTCTTTAAAGGGTGATTAATTTTATCCAGTTTTAGGAAAGTATTAATATGTTATCATCATGGTGATAACATCTAGATGGCATCTTTATGCAAAGGATTTCTCATGCTACTTTCTTCACCTTCTCTTTTCTCCTGTCTCACCTCTCCTACTTTACGCTATGTATGCAAACATTCTATCCAACAATTACATAATCTCTTCATAATTACATATTTATGAAGGGATATAAGAGGAATTTTCCTACCACACCACCTAAGAGTCCAGAGTCCAGATGTTGAGGTTGACCATACATGTCAGTTTGTAGGACAACCCTGGTTTTTGTCAATATTCCTAGTGTATCTATTAATAAAACCCCCTTTCATTCTCAAAAGCCTTTCAGTTTGGATGAAGAATGTTAAGGTCACCCTAAAAAAGTTGAAGTCCAGATGCCAAGAGAAGAGGAAAGAGTTTCAAAGAGGACACGTCACGGTGAGTCCATCTTCCAAGGCCACTACCTATTAATGTTTACAATGGAGGATTCAGAGGACTAAACGCAGCATTCATTCCAGGTGACTCCAGTCACCCACACCCAGATTTACATCATTGCTACATCTTGAAAATGGCATTCACTCATGGGTCCCAAGATTTTCCTAAAGTCTATTTATATTAAATACCTGTCCTTGTCCCAAAACTCTGATGTTCTAAAACTCTAAAATCTTTCTTTCCAAACTTCCTTACAGATTATTAAATAGAAAAGGGAGTATCTTACCAGGCATGACTCCAAACACTTAACTCGAGGGATAGTATCTATTTGCTCCATACTTCTAAAAAGTTATTTATCTACATCAAAAGTGCAAAAATATGTTCTTTACATCTATGTAGGTATTTAAAAGATTTTAGTCATTTAAATCTAGATGAAAAATAAAACCTGACTATAATAAGTAAAAGAAATCCATCAGTTGAGTTCAAAAGATTTTTTAAATGCAAATAGTCTGTTTCTCATACAGATATTGTACTATGGTAGTGGAAGGGGGGCGGTTATAGATTTCTGTCCATTTTAATTAAACCTCTCCTCATTTGATGATCTCTTTCCTTTTGTTGGAAAATCATGATCACCTCTACATTTGGTGGCATATTAAAACATAATTAACAAACTAAAAATTGGTTCAAACAAGGTGAACAGGCAGGCATAATAAAATCAGTCTATTGATTGTCATTTAGTTACTGTTTCACTCTCAGGCGGTGGAGAAGTGACAAATTGTGGGCCATGAAATCCTCAGCCTGCAGGATCATGTCATTTAAATGGGAGGATTACACAAAGCTTGTATCTGCAGAAAATGACACTCCTCTCAAATTACAATTCTGGCTACTCCAGTGGCAGAAATGACCATCATCAATATGAGAACATGTACAGGATCACAGGAAATGCTGTCCTCCATTTCTCTTCCTTCCCGATACAGCTTTCTGCTCTCCAAAATGAGATAGCTGAGTACTTGCTGGATCGTTTCCTAATGATTAAAGATGCTGCCAGCGTTACACCATACGTTTTGTTGCTTGCACGTTGGGGCTCTAGTGAAAAGACAGATACCCCACTACAGGAGAAGCATGTTTAGGCAATGTCCTTTTCCTAGAACCTGATTAAATCAGGATGCTTAAAAGAGTTTTGCTTTTATGATACAAGTAGTTTGAGCCCTATTGGCACTGAGTTTAAACACTGCAAGCAAAATATTAGTTTTGGGTCTGCAGTGTATTCATAGCCCTGAGTGTCTCCAACAAGCTTATCTGGAGGATTCTGTTTATGTGAAGAAATTGCTGTGATCAATCACTGTGTAGTAAGGGATCAAACAAAATGCTGAATCGAGAAATACTTTCCATTGGCCCTGTTCAGCAAGAGACAGGAGCACTACAAGTGAGCTGTTATATATTCTGCAAGAAAACTACAATTTATGTTCTAGATTTTTTTTTTCCTTTTTTAATATGAAACCTCATGTTTCAGGATCATGTTTTTCCTCCAGTTCGTATTATGCAGTCTCTATAGAGCAGAAGGCAGTTTCAGTTGCCCAACCTTGGCTGTTATGAGTATTTTAAAATCGTGTATTTTTCCTGAAATAAAAGAAAACCACTGAAATTCTCAACGTGCATTGCAGAAATGAATTCAATTTGTTTCTTCTCTAAATCTGTGAGACGGTGGCCAAAATCATTATCACCATTTCATAAATACATTGATACACTGAAAGAACATTTGGGTTATGGGAAGCTCTTCAAAGAAATAACAATGATAAGGAAAGAAAAACGAATCTGAGTCCTAATTTCCAAGTATGATGATAAATCATACGGTCATATGTCCTTTCAAAATGTATTTCTGTGTGCCCCTTTATGACTTCACAGGGTAAAGTGGGCATTTGAAATTGTACAGGATGATGACTCTTTTGTAGAGTTAGCAACAGGCAAATTTTAGTATTCTAATTTTATATTTAGAATACTTCCTTTTCTTTTTTCTCCTTTTCTCTTTTCAATTCCCAGCCCCCATCTAGTCACATACTTATAAATAAATTTGGGGCAATCTATTTTGCCCCCTCACTTTCTTCCTGATGCTCCAATTAGATCTTGCCAGTGGTTTCCAGTCTGGTACCTTTGTATCCAAACTTATTTCTTCATTGAAAAATCCACTGCTGGATTACTCATTTGAGAGTGATGCTCTGAGTAGGTCATTCTACTGCTCGAAAGTTTCATGAATCTTATCCTATAGAGTAAATGTCAAATTTCTTATGTAAGCATTCAAGATCCTCCACCTTCTGGATGAAAATTTCCTTCCTTAGTTTTTTTGGGTTGTTGTTCTTTAATCAAATTCTACACTTCAGACAAATAGTCTTTATCCTGCAGCTTTACTCATTTGTTTCAGGATCCCAAGGACCCTTTCTTCCTCTTGAACTTGCCCACAACTTAATTTTTTAAGATATGAATGCTATCCTCCTTTAAGCCTCTCCTTCACCAACACATACTCTATGACATCATTCCCCATCCTTTAAGTATAGAGGAGAACTTTCTGGTCTTTCATACTCTCACAGCCTATTGCTATTACCACACTTAGCACTTTTACATGATACCCTAGGGGTGGATATGCATGCTTTAGTGTCCGTGAGCCTGCTAGGCTACCAATTCCTTGGGAAGAAAAGCCACAGCTTGTCCATTTTGCCCTCTAACTGATAAATAGTGATTTACATGTGGTAGGTGCTTGATAGGATTTTGCTAAGTGAAATAAGAGGAGTGTTTCATTTTTCAATTCTATGGAAATCATCAAAACTTGTTTGTCACAAGTTTCATTCCCTCACTGAGCTCTTTTCTTTCTTAAGAAATTAATAAACTGGTTTATGATCATAGAGGTAAATGAATTAATGAGTTATTCTCATTCTAGGAGTCTTCATTTAGAAATAGACTTCTTGGTGACACTGCCTTGGGGCTTTAACAGCTTTATAAGATGGACAGCAATACATTTTACTCTTGCTCCGCTGACTTTTGATAGCGTTGAGCTTAGAGGATTTGTCTTGACTGCTTTTCCCATGAAATACCGGGACCCCTTTACCCTCAGGGGATTCATACCCCAAGCTCTGTTAACCCATATCTTTTCCTCTTAAAAAGTACTTTACAAAGGTCTTCGTCCTACAGTTTAGTTGATCTTGGTTAAACTCAGCCTGGGCCTCCTGTTCTGAACAATTTGGAGAGATATTTTCTTTTTAAAAAAAAAGTAAAACTTTGAGGAACTGAATATTCCAAATGGATAATAATTAGACCATCTATAAATACAGAACTCTGGCCCACAATCTATTGCAACCGGCTCAATGTACTATCTACAGTAACCGGTCCAGGAAGCCAAACAAGAACCCTTATAACTGTTGGCTCAAATGGACCACAAATTTTTATCAATTCCCTAATTTTTGTCCTCACTTCAACTTAGGACCAAAAGGAGATAGCCAATTATGTACCTTTAACCAATCACATAGATTGCCTGGCTTCTAGTTACCTGTATACAGCTTCCCAATGTCAACAGCTTCCAATCAGCACATACCTTTCCACTATAGAGCTTTCCCATTCCTCTGCCTGCCTTTGATTCTGCCGAAACACAAGTGATGGTGGCTGACTCCCTTGCTATACAAAGTTCTGAATAAATAGCCTTTGCTTATTCTCATTTGGATTTATTTGCACAACATACTAGTAACATCAGTAGCTAGAATATTTTAGAGACTATTCCTCAAGGCTCATCTGGGAAAGTTAGCTTGGTCTTATTCCACTTAAGTTCTCTATTGCTGTGTTAAAAACTACTCTGAAACTTAGTGGTCTGAAATAATAACCAGTGATCATTTCTCATGATTTTGTGAGTTAACTGAGTGGTTTTTCTGCTGGCCTTACCTGTACTCACTACTGATGGAGCATTAGCAGGTGGGTTGCCTACGGAATAGGCTCAACTGGGACTACTGGGACAGCTGAGTCTTTCTATGTGGTTCTTCCCTCCAAGGCATGGTAGTATCAGGGCAGCATCCTAGGAACTCAAAGACAGAATGTGCAAGGCCTCTGGAGGTCTAGGCTCTGGAACGCACACATTGCCACTTCTGGTACATTGTGTTGTTCAAAGCTAGTCACACTTTTAGCCCAGACTCAAAAGGGTAGAAATTTCTCTCAATGAAGGCTTAGTAAAGTCACACTATAAAGGGGCATGTGTGTAGGAATGGGATACCTATGTGGCCAGTAAACAATCTAGCATGTGCTTATATGGTGGTGTTCAGACTGTTGTGTCTGCTTCTACCACTGACTAATCTACCAGATTCTCAACCACTCCTGGGCTGGAAGTGGTAACAGCGAGGTGATCATAGGTATAGTCAAGGGTGGTGTCTGCACCAAGCCAAGCATCATCTTTTTCATCTTATCAAATAATTCTCTAGTGGTTTATTTATAATTCAGCCCAGCAAATACATATCAAGCACCCATAGTTCCAGGACTGTGAAAGATGCTAAAGACACAAAGATGAGGAGAATACTCAAGGAGTTGACAATGTACAAAATAAGATTAGATAAGTACTCTAAGGCTAATAACATAAGGTAGGGTTACTTAAGAACCATGGGCAAAGTTAAATTACAATGGGAATTATAAGGTTCAATTTAGTGCCCTTGGAAGGGTATTATTCTGGGTATTTATTGCTTTTTTGTTTTCTCTTCCTATTGTTTTATAAACGCCCCTTCACTTCATTTGTTCCTGGCTGGGCTGTCAATCAAAAAGCCATACCACCCCCAGGGTTATTCAGACTAGCCAATCGATTTCCCAAATCCCTGGACAAAGTGATTGGTCCAGGTGATCATCTGACACAGGTAGGACCAACTGGAGTCTGTGTTCCTTCCTCTCTCCCTCCCATCCTCCTTCCCTCTTTCCTTCCCTCCTTCCTTCCTTCCTTCCTTCCTTCGTCTCCAGGTTCTTCAACTTTACCACCTCACTCTGCTATTGGAAGCTCATTGGTGAAGGTATTCTCTCTCCACTGATCAATGCTTATATGGACACTTCCAACCTTTTCTTTTAGGATCTATTCTTCCGACATTGATCAACACATCTTCTGATAAATATGTTCTTTAGTCTTCGGTTATGTCTTGATGGCATGGAAGCTGTCTTGTATCTATCATACAAGGCTGCATACCTGTGCTAGTGTGTCTTAAGTTCTAGTTTTAAATCTCAGACAGGAACTTAGGAAGTTGAAGTTTTACAGAGATGCCTCACGGTTGCCTATAGGATCTGGCACCAACAGGGTGTATTAATTACATCTTTTATGTGTGTCTATCTTCCTACAAAAGTAAAATTTGCTTATTATTAGGATTTATTATCAGAACTCTAAAGAATTCATCTTTGCTCCCTTATCTCTAACAGAGTGCCTCTCCCATGGTAGATACTAAATAAATAATTGTTGAAGATAGTAGTTGTGTGTGTGTGTTTGTCTGTTTTTGTAAGCAACAGAGACTGACTCTAGCTAGCATAAGAGGAAAGAGATGAATTAGAAAAATATGAGAGTTTGTAGACTCAGAGAGGAGACTGAAAAAGTAGGCTTAGAAAAGACAAGGACCAGTATAACTCTAGGGGTCTGGGTTATATGACTTGATGTGCTATCTTTTTTTAGGTTAAGTATTTGGAATGAATAAACTCCTACTATTTCTAATCTTTGTGTTAATCAGATCAAGAGGGATTAAATGGGGTTCATGCACCAACCATCTGGCCACTACAGGGCAGGCTACCTTGACTGACAACCCACCAGACTGTAGCCAGTGGAGGCAGGGTTAGTTCCCTTAAATCTGGAGCTATTGCCTAAAGGTGAAGGGATGCATGCTGACTACCAGATGGAAAGAAGACCACTATTTTCCTGATTTAATGATATGACACTTTTGGAAACCTGAGCTTGGCTGGCATTCTTAGAAGATATTAGACATTTGGGAGATTAGAGACATTGATTCAGAAATCATTTGCCCATGATTACTATGTAAGGTTTTGAGAATAGGTAAAATCACAGAAGAAGCAAGAACAACAACAAAAAAAGAGAACAAAAGTAGAGTAACTGGGAAAACCACTCATTTTTACGGAAAAAAAGAATGAAAGTAATGAGAAGGTAACCTTCAGAAAACTGCCTAATGTCTCCAAACCCTTATCGGTTTATTTTTTATTTTGTTTTGTCTTTTGTACAATGCAGATTATAATAGCATCTACTCCTTTGGTGAGTTATGAGAATGAAATGAGATAATCTGTGTAAAGCCCTTACTAACTGTGTGGCCTATCAATAAATGTTATCTGCCATAGTTATTAGGAAAAGGAGAAAACAGAATTCCATGTTTTAGGAACTAAGGAGGCTGGGAAGGTCAATAGGTTTCATGCTTCAGGGTAACTGAGAAGATGAAGACTGAGGATCTGACTGTTAGATAGTTACTGGAAATACGTAGAAAATAATTTTCAGTAAATGACAAAAGAAGAAAAATTGAATGCGGTGAGGCAAGCCATGGTTAGGGCAGCCTTTCTTTCAAAAGGCTGAAGTCAAAGGAAAGGAGCTGGGAATTCATGAAATTCTCCCTGCCAGTTGCCCATCTGAGATCTGTCCTGTTATTTGTGTCAGATTCTGGATTTAGATCCCCCTTTCTTCTGTGCTGGAGCCTTGGAGAGGACAATTCTGAAACCAAACCTAGACTTTTACATAATCTATAAACGTGTGTCTACCCTTGGGACTCAGAAAAGAGCTTTTAATGGCAAATTAATACCCAAGCCTAGTTTAAAAAAATGAAACTGAATAAATACAGTAAGCAAAACAAAAAGCCAGCTGGCAGAAAATGAGATTGCTCCCCTTACTTGCACTTCTGAAACACCTACTTCCAAGAGCTAGGAGAGCTTCATCAGTACTTTCTGGTTTTGAGTTGACATAGAACAAGTCTGTTGCTTGAATTTCCATCAGAACAGTTCAGCTAGGTTTCTTCACCATCCCTAGTTTTTAATCAAAGGAAAAATATATTTTTATTGAACTTGCATAAAGACCAAAACTACTAATTGAAAAGAAACCTTTTCTATTCCTTTTATATTTTTGGTGAGTTTTTAAGCATAAACTTACTCTTTGAACACTGAATTATTTACACTGAGCTCTATGTATACATTACTAAAAAGTGATGTTCCCTTTTGTATGTATTAATCTCCTGTTGAAATTACATCCATCCTTCAATACCCACTGAAAGACTCCTTTTTTCCTTAAATTCTGCTCATTTCTTACATTTGCAATTAATCTCTTCCACATAACATGTTTTTCTCACAATCTACATTATTTTGTATTTCTATACCTTCCACTAGTTAAAAGCTCCTTGAGGTAAAGTACTTATTTCTGAGTTAGTCTTTTCAACAGAATCTAGCATAATCCCTTGCTGTTAGTAGGTACTCAATAAATGTGTATGAAATTGAATTTTATTGATGAATATATTTTTTTACATCAAGGAAATATTGGTGTGTTGAACTTGCTAAGTTAATTTTTCTGCATACTCAAAAATCTACTTACCCATCACCTGATGGTAAGACTCTTGGGGAAATAGTCTCATACAAACTTAAGAGACTTGAAATCAATGAAGATGAAAAGTGCATGTCTCTCCCAGTTTCTTCTTCTTTTTTCTTCTCCAGATCTTGTCCATCTAATTATAGTGGTTGGGCAAGAAAGATCCCCAAAAGCTAACAGTACTGGGCAAATTAATTTCAGTAGTAACCAACACAGTATCAAAAATGGCTATTGAAATTACATTACTAACAAGCTCAAACCTGATTTCAATGCAAGCTCTTTTTTTCTGTGTTGAGGGAGAGCTACCATATCTCAAAATATTATTAAAACTCTTTATATTATCATTTTGCCATGGACTTCTAGACCAACAGACTTTGAGAACAGAAAAGAATCTTAATTCTCACCAGATCTTCTCTCTCAGCTCAATTTAGTGATTATGAAACTGATATTCAATAAGATTATGTAACTCTCTACACACATAACCACTTATCATGGATTTATTACACAAAAGCTCCAGTAGCAGAGAACTTAAGACATTCACAATGTTTTCCTTTAATTAAGGGCAATGGTCAAGTTTTCTCCTTTAACAGAAGTGGGATTACTTATGTTGCTGTATTTCTCCCTGGCCAGGTGTCTACTTCTTATTTGGAATAATTTCTGTAGCACTCACCCACACTAGACCAAAGTGACCATCTTCTCCTTGAACGCCCTACAACCAGCAAAAGCCAGCTTGTCCCATTCTTGACCTAACTCCAGTGGTATACATCCCCCTACATCTTCTATCCATGTTAGTGAGAAGGCTAATGAGTACCTTTTGCTAGGGGAGTTATGTCCCCAAGATACCTTGTAATTGTTATAAAGGTTTTAGAGTGTCATTCTGTGTTGTTGGAATTTCAGGTCATTTATTGTTGAATCTCACAATGTTCATGCTCTATGAATGGTTTTTTGCTGAAGATTTCTGTTGCCTCTGATCTTTGTTTTTTGTGATAGGTCAAAACAGTAGGATTGAGACTCAGCATATTAATGGTTGGTACGCACAATTACCTATAACACTGTATATTTCATGGAATTCCTAACTTGTATTATTTTATGCCTCTCAACTCAGCTTGAAATAGTCATTAGATGGACAGTGGCAGTACGTAGTGTGATACTCTGTCACTGGGGCCATTTAAAATTTTCAAAGCCCAGAGGCAGGTTAAGATCAGAGGCAGCATCTACTTGCCTCATCAGGCATTTGTTTAACCAGTTTCATCAGTTCTCTGTCTCCAAGTTAGCATTGGAACCTCAGGCTTTAATAATGAACACAAAGTGGTTGAAGACTGGCCCAATCTATACTGATCACTAATGAAATCCTGGTGCTTTCAAAAACTCTTCAATAATTAAACCTGGCAAGACACACACCAGGTTTAGTTTGCAGCGTGCTTAAGGCAATTGAGTAGGATAATTGATGATTAAAACAAAAGGGATTTGCAATTTGTTCCCTAGAATAGGAATTAGAACGCTAAAGAGAATTCACAGGCTCATAAATGAATGATAGTACACACATGAAAATGGGTTGAAATGTTAAAAAAAATTAAAAAGCAATTCAGTGTCAGCCTAGATATAATATACTATATTTCAGCAAAATAAATTTTTGTTTTAATGTTTGCAAAAGAATCAGGATTCTCTGCGCATCTCTCTTTGGGAAGGGTACTAGAGCAGAGAAATACAAGTTATCCAAAAAAGCTCTGTAATATCACCAGAAAGATATTGAAAACTCAATGAGTCTGAAGAGCAACCAGGGAATGTAGTTTCCAGTCATTTTTCATTCCCATGTGCTTTAGATTGTCTTAGTTTAATAGAGTATTATATTTCTGTGACATTACTGGAGCTGGCTTCCTGAGGTAATCATGTAAGTCTGCTTTTTGAGAAACTCTGCATGGGGCAGGAGGTAGCTATGGGAGCAAAAGGATGAGAAAATGGTACCATATGGCATTGCCACAATGGAAGAAGCCATTAACTACCGCCAACATTAAAAGAAAACAAATTGCTTTTCACATACACGGAACATAAGTAGAGCAGCCTTGATAGAAGACTGCAAACATACAGTGCTGAATCTATAATAGAGTACCAATGGAAGAAAACAGAACTTGTTTTACTTGGTAAAATGATACTACTAAGCCACCAACAGTCAGCCATATACTTGACATGTCCTTATCAAAAGTGGTGATAGGTCTGGACTCAGCCATGCAAACAATGTATCCTTTCTCCCTTATGCTAAACAACTGCAAGCAAATAACCACCACTGAGTGAAATGCTAACTAGACTATTCAAAGATTAAACTCACAACTGTGTTCTCTTTAAAGTCAACTGCCCAATAGACTAAGCTAATTTATAACTCCAGTATACATGTATAACTTACTTTAATCAAAGTTTCATGCAAAATAGGTCAAATTTTTCTCCTCTCTTACCACTCCTATTTTCTTTAGTTTATTGATTACATACATATTTACTTGTTTTATTCTCTTTCTGACCCTCACTAGGTTATAAACTCTCTGGAGGTAGCGTCTACATCTCTTTTGTTCATCACTCTCTAGTGCCTGGAACAGTGTCTGCTGTACGGTGAGTTAATGGATAATTGTTGAATCAATCAATCTGTAACCAAAATAAAAATAAATGGTGGATAGATTAATATTTTTAAACTCTTTCCCAGAGGATAGTGAAATATAAATAGTTTGGTATTTTAGCAATAGATCTGAAGCTGAAAAGAAAGAAAACGTAATCTGTAAACTCTACCAGAGAAAAAGAATCTTCTCACTGTAAGTCAGGGAGCCTTGGTTAAGTTTCAAACTAGAAATCACCTTTATACTTTATCTGCAGCATTGGGCTGCATATCATGATGATCGGTAGCCTCCAAAGGCTTTTGAAATATATACCGAGCTCCAAACTTCTCAGCACAACAAACTCCAAATTTATGTCCACTTCAGCCTTTGTCATTTCAGTGATAATTTACTACTTGGGTTGGAGATAATAAGTAAATACTATATATTTCTGCTCACTTCATGGACAAGAGCTTTCGATGACTAGCATATCATTTATTTTATTATACTGTAGCTCTAGCCAAACATTCTTATCCTCTCACACCACATTTGCATTCAGTGATTTAATATAAATCAATGGTTTTTCCTTGCCTCTTTCTTTTGGATCAGAGTGCTTACTGATCATTTTATTTTTCTGGAGGGAGGTTGAAGGTTGAAGAGCGTACATGTACAAGTATGGGATGTATGTTTGAAAGAGGGGACATGAAGGTGTAGAGAGGATATCTACAGGTATATAATAGAAAGCTTTTGACTTGGCCTTTTGGATTACAGAAAGAATGTCATTGATACACACTTATTCCCTAACAGTTCATTCTGTTAAATGAATAATATTCTCTAAAAATGTCCCATTTACAAATCATTTGAAGTATGCCTCTTTAGAGATGAAATTGCTCCAATACAGAAAGTGAGGTAGAAAAACTTGTACAATAGCCACAAAAAGTTGTCATCCAACTTAACTTGAAAATCTCCAGTAATGTAGAGTGAAGGAACAAACGGAGGAGGGATATAGAGAACGGTCCATATTTACTTGATGGGTTTCTTTGTTGTTGTTGATTCATCACCAACACATTCCATCCACTAGCAGGTTCTACACATCCTAACACCAAACCATATCCTGGTCGATTTACTTCATCTCCATTGCTCATGGCCCCCTCTATGCTCATCAAGCCACTGTCATACCTCACCTAGCACGCTATAATTGTCTCCTTGCTTCCATATTTGCAATCCAGCAATTGGCTCTTCACATGGCAGTCAAACTGACATTTTCAGAACATAAACCATCTCATATCCCTTCCCTTCACAAAGCATTCCAGTATCCTCCCATCTCACCCAGAATCAAATCCAAATTCCCAAGGACCAATATGTTGCCTGACCTCTGTTTACCTTCCCAACCAGCATCCCTGTCACCTTTTCTGTTCCCCAAACGTACTGTTGACTGCCTCAAGGCTTTGATATTTAGTTTCTTCAGCCTACAAAACTCTCCCCCTTATCTTCTATTTGCTGAACCCCAGTCCACCACATAAGTGTTCATTTACTACCCTATAGAGAATTAACCTGTACGGTCACTCTCTGTCCTATTGCCGCGTTTAACTTCAGGGAAACTTATGACATGAATTTATTTATTCCCAGATTCATTCATTTTCTTGTGTATTTGTTGACTGTCTATTTTTGCCTCTAAAATATAAACTTTATAACAGTAAGGCCAGGTCCAGTTTCACTCACCACTTCAACTCCAGTTGTCCAGAAAAGTTTCTGACTCACAGAAGCTATCCATTAATGCTTGCTGATTGAGTAAATGAATAAGAATTCTAGTTCAATATAGCAAGTTTCTGAAAATCACCTAACTTTCTTATCATGGAATGCGCCATTTGGAAAGTAGTAAATCCCATCATATTTGGCCCTTTTAACCCCTGAAAGCGCAAATTAACTAGTATAACAATAGCACTTATCACATTGTGTTAAAACTCATAATTTACATGCCCTTCTCCCTAAACTCTGGGCAGTATGATGCCATAGACTGTGTATTATTCAATTCTAGATCTCCTGTGCCTATCATAGTAGAATATTTGTCTATAATGACATATGTTACCAAAAGACCTCATGTTCTGCATAGTAGCAGGGGATGACAAAGCCAATTTTAAGTAAATATTTTTTTTTAACCAAAGCACAAACAGAAAAAAAATAACAATTGCCTGTGGAGTTAACTAGGCAGACAGCTTAGTGTAGCTGAATGGTGCCATAGAATATTTTAATAATGTCCAAAAAACTTTAAGTAAGGAGTTGTGATAAGTACTGAAACAAAGCAGATGGAAACAGAGATCTCAGTCAGTGAGGCTGATAATGTGGACTTGGAAGGAAGCACAACTTGTACTGGTTGAATAAAGCTGACGGTGAGCCTGTCTAGGGAGGAAGCCCTGTCTGCTTGCATTCAGCTGGAATGATCTAGAAGGGTTCTCACTGCCAGGGCAGTAGCTGAGATGATGGCTTTTTTCTTTTCTGCTATAGGGTATGATCTGTTTACTTTTGTCTGGCTCCTTTTGCTTGAGAAAAATCACATGTGAACCAATAAAATTTTGTATAACGCTGACATCATTCCCCTACTTATCAATCACATATGAACCCTATGTAATGGGTAGAATAGACATAGTGGAGGTTGAAAGAATGATGTAACACAACAAGCATATTTTGGCTTAAAGGGCATCTTCAGAAGTTTTCTTTGTCAGTCAACGCAACTTGGAAAATAAAAGAGAACATTTAATCGCTTCACCTCAAAATAATGGAGTGTCCTAAGGGACTTACAATCTGAGATATTTTATTTGGAGATCAATGACACAATGTCTATCTTTTCGGGGGTTTTCTCCTATCCTTTTGACATCCTCATAAAGAAGGATGGATTTCATACACACTTCCATTTGATTTTACATTTCTAAAGACTAATCTTAGTGTTAATTTTTAAGGAGTTGTGGTGCTCCTTTAGAAAATGGCATACTTCTATATAGTTAGTATCAGAACACTATGGTTAGTGATGGTTTTAGAATGCTAACTTAAATATTATGAACTAATCCTTTTGCGGATATTCTCACCTGCTTTTGAGTAGCTCTTAATAAAATATGACTGATTAAATCAGGATGGATGATGGACTTTGTTGTCGACATTTCAAATTATGAATTGGCTTCACATTCAACATGTTGATTAAACAGAATTCTCCATTATTAAACATCCCTATGTAAAGACTATGCAATATTAAATCCACACATAAATTTTATGATCTAATAAGTGAATTATCTGTAAGCTAATTAAAGGTATGAAAACCTAGGTAGGAAAATTAAGATCAAAGAATAGGTATACATTTGTAAATAGCCACTACTCATTCTTCCAGGTTGAGTGATTAATGCTAACAAGTGAAAGGAATAGTACTTGAACAAAACTTTTCAGTCACTGCTGTGTTTTAAATGAGAGATTACAGGGACTTCCCTGACAGTCCAGTGGTTAAGACTCTGTGCTTCCACTGCAGAGGGTGCAGACTCCGATCCCTGGTCAGGGAACTAAGATCCCACATGCCACTCGCCAAAAAAAAGAAAAAAAAAGGAGAGAGAGAGATTACAAATTAATAGAAACCTAAATGAAGGTTATGGAGTTCTCTCTTCATCATCTTGAGTAAAATTACGTACAGTCAGGCGATTTTAGATATAAATGGTGAAGAAAGCAATGATTCAACACTGAATCATAGACTCTCTGAGTTAAAAGAAATATTATCACTTACTTATTGGAAGCTTCTATCTGATAAATTACTCCCATTTATAAAACCGTCCATATATTTGTGTTTCTCCCCCTTTTGAACACCTCTAGGAAGAGGAGCTTGATTATAAAACCTCATATTCCATTTTTAATACCTCAGTCTGTTTGAAATGTTTTTCTAAAGCTGACTGGAACTGTGACCACACAACTTACATCCACTGATAGAGTCATAAAAATAAACTGAAGTCCACTGAAGTATGGCAGTTCTTTTTTAAAGTAATTATCATAATTAGGAAGTATCCACTAAATTTTCTCTTCTCACACATACATATGACTTCTCTATTTTTTTCAACTATTTCTCGTACATATTGATTTACAAAGTCTCCATCCTCCTGGGGATTTTCACTCAAATATACTCAATTTTTAAATGTTCCTCTTGTGTCCTGCCTACAATTAGACATAGTGCAGTCTACTCTCATTAAGCTAGAAAGCTTCAGTGTTTGAAATCACTCTGTATACAAAAGTGTATAAAATGGAGGTATAAAATATATTTCTCCACTTCTCACATTGGCAAAAACGGCAACATAACAAATTGTCAACAGTCACATTAGAACAGGGAGTTAGAAGCATAACTTAGAAGAGGGAACTCTATAAGCACGTGATGAATGAGCAAATGCAATGGTGCCCAAACCCTCAAAATTGAGTTCCAGTGGTACGCAAGTGAAGCTTAACTTATACAAAGCCATGGGAAATGAAAACAAGTATTACTGAAGGTGATTGCACTCCAGGCATGATCTCTCAGATCTGATCTAGTATGAGCTTGCGTCTGCACTTCTCAGAGGAAGGGAAGATTCAATGTGCACAAACGCATGCTCTTTACAGTCTTGTTACAGCATTGCCTCATGACGCGTTTGCAGCCAGCTACAACCTTTTCTCGCACAGGCTGCTATCGCTGTTTGAGTCTATCTTCTCCTTATTGGCTTCTTTTTTCTTTTCTTTTGCTTTGATTTTTTTTTCCTTCTTAATTCAAATATGTTGATCCTTACTATACTTCATTTTATTAGGATCAAATTATTATTTCAACATATTGGTGTGGAATTAGATCGCAACACTACTAGTCAAAGTTTTTTTTTTTTTATTATTTTGCTTTGAGCCACTCAGGATGTCAATGGTCGTAGCCAAAACACTGGTAAAATTAGGATGAGATAGGAAAGAAATCAGAGATTTTAGCTAGGGACTCTGTTCTAAAATGATCAATTTCTATTTATTACATCAAATCTGAGTATATACTGTTGATATTTCTATGAGGGAAGTGATCTGGGGAAAAACAAATTAAGGTAGAGTCAAATGTAATCTGTTAATCATCCACTAGTAATAATGACATTATGAACTTCATTCAATTTTATGTGCTACTCTGCCCACGTTTTCTAGACATATTTGTTGCCTCATCCTTGGAGGATTAAAAATAATAAACACACATTGTAAATTAACTATACTTCAATTAAAAAAATAATACCCTACCTCACATTGTTCACAAAAGACATCATATGTGATTTCTTATATGATGCTCCTGATTCTCATGCCCTTATTCAGGGCACCAGTGGCAGCTGACCATGAGTCAGCATTTCTAAATCACATGAGTCATGCATTTCTAAATGAGTCATGCATTTCTAAACAGACTTCTCAGTAAAATTATTTCCTTTATTATTTTCACCAGGCGTGTTGAAAACAGATGCTTTTGTAAGCTTTTCAATGAAGCAAAGAGAGAACTCCTGAAGGGTAAGATGGTTTTGACAGTGTGATTCATTTTTTCAAGCCATAGGCACTGAAAGAATAAAGCAACAAATAAACAAAACCTGTCAGGTTAGCTGTCAAATATAATTAGACTATAATGGCTGCTATGAGACCTCAGTTTATTTCCAGCACAGTGAGCTGGTGCAGCACTTCACTGTGATTGTGCCAGTGGTGGGTTTCACAGGCTGGGCATGGAAACCTGACTGATGGGGCAGTCCTTTCTTTTTACACCCAAATCATGTGCTAACAGTTCTCCTGACAAAGATGGCCCAGAAATTAAGGTTTGGTGTAGAGCAGTGGAAAAGGTATGACCTTTACGATCAGGAGCCTAAAGTTCTCATCTTTTCTCTGCCACCACCTAGCTCGGTAACTTTAGGCTGGACATTCGAACACGACGTGTCTCCATTTTCACATCTATAGAATGAGGGGCTTGAACTGAATTATCTCCTTTCAGGACAGCTTTAAATTCTTTTATACCATTCATTATCTGGGAGCCTTAAAATCAATCAGGCATTAAATAGAGAATATTCAATTCACTGCAGTTTTATTTTGCCTTTCATTGGACATTTTGTCTGTGATGGAAATCAATATTATTTTTGCTCTTTTTTTTTTTTTTGAAAGCTAAGTGGGGAGCCAGGATGCGTCACTGCTTTTTTTTTTTTAAATTAATTTATTTATTTTTGGCTGTGTGTTGGGTCTTCGTTTCTGTGCGAGGGCTTTCTCCAGTTGCGGCAAGCGGGGGCCACTCCTCATCGCGGTGCGCGGGCCTCTCACTATCGCGGCCTCTCCCGTTGCGGAGCACAGGCTCCAGACGCGCAGGCTCAGTAGTTGTGGCTCACGGGCCCAGCCGCTCCGCGGCATGTGGGATCTTCCCAGACCAGGGCTCGAACCCGTGTCCCCTGCATTGGCAGGCAGATTCTCAACCACTGCGCCGCCAGGGAAGTCCTATTTTTGCTCGTAACATAGGAATATTAGAAGCTAGAGAGGGAAGTAAGGAAGAGGTGGCAAAAGTTGGTGAGAAAATGAAAAAAGATTCAAAGATGCCTTTTTCCTTCATGAATCTACAAATACCATGGGGCCCATGTAATTAACAAATCTCTAATTATTATACACAATTGGGAGAGGAAAAAAATTCTTGCTGTTGTATGTTACTGAATTAAAATATTTAAAGTCTATAAACCCAACAGCCATCCCTTTTCTCCTTCCTTGCTGATATTATGCCTTGCTGGTGGACCTGATCCAAAGAGGCCTGTGAGAGCCAATTGCTCAGTTTCCAGGAGTTTTGCAAACCATTTTTTAAACATAGACGTTGTTAAAAACCAAATTACATAAACTCACAATTAATTACATTAAAAACAAGGGAATAAAAGCTCAAAACTCATCATTTCCAAGTATCTTACTACCTTGTACTATTATCTTTGCTCCTGTGTTTTTCTACATTTATTGCATCCGTATAGTGGAAATTATATATAGTGGTATGCTACTTATTATTGCACATCGCTTCTTGGTCCCATATGGAGGATGTCATGTTGGTAGCATGAACTTAGCTAAGCTAGGAGTATTTACACCAAGGAAATAAGCAAATGCTATAAATCAAGAATTGATTAATAAGTTTTTTGATTGTCTAGACCTAAGAGAGTGATGGAAAAATGTTAATAATGTAAATTAAATTTTAAAAGTCATGTCAATAGCAATTATGCTATGAAAACTGCAAAACATTGAGGAAATCCTGCTGGTATTCAAAGATTCAGCAAAGATGTCCTCACATCATTGATAAACAGGTGAACATTTTTTTAATACATCTTTATTAGAGTATAATTGCTTCACAATGCTGAGTTAGTTTCTGTTGTACAACAAAGTGAATCAGCCATATGCATACATATATCCCCATATCCCCTCCCTCTCGAGCCTCCCTCCCACCCTCCCTATCCCACCCCTCTAGGTGGTCGCAGAGCACCAAGCTGATCTCCCTGTGCTATGCAGCAGCTTCCCACTAGCTAACTATTTTACGTTTGGTAGTGTATATATGTCGATGCTACTCTCACTTCGCCCCAGCTTCCTCCCACCCCACCGTCCTCAAGTCCATTCTCTATGTCTGTGTCTTTATCCCTGCCCTGCCGCTAGGTTCTGATGTACATCTTCTGTGTGGTTTCACTTTCGCATCACTCTTTAACTCAAATGAAATTAGCAATTAACATTCAAGGTGAACTACTCTCAGGAGCTGCAACCACAGTTTGGCTACAGATATAATGTTTCGAAAAAGTCAGTGGACACATTTTGTGTGTATCAATTAGGTATATGGAATTTACAGTTAAGAATACTGTATAGATTATTATCAATTATTTGTAAATAGTGTACTATACATCCTTTATATCAATGAAATTTATGATACACTTATATATGTATAAACATGTGCCCTCCCTTCAGAAAGCCATTTGTTAAACATTTACCAGCATTACCAGCCTTCAAAATTGAATGTAAAATCAACAGAAACTTGTATTCCCAGTTCCCATTGCAACTAGGAAGGACCATTTATCCCAGTTCTGCCCAATTACAGTAAAGTGAACTTGTTTGAAGGCCTCTGAGAAGTATTTTATTAATTGGTAGAAAGGAAGAGTTGTATGAGAAGAAAGTCCCTGCCTCTTCTGTACTGTCTTAAATATTATTTTAGAAGTTATATGCTATGAGCTGCAGCAGCCATTTTGTGACTATGAGGGGAAGATTAAGAGAGTCATATAGAAGTTATCTGGAGCTCTGATATGAAAAAGTCACTAAAACCATCCTTGGAATTACCTCTCTCTCTATTTCTTTTTGAGATTTATTAATTCCTATTAACTCATTTCTTGAGTGCATCTCAAGAAAGCTCCTCCTAAACATACATGATTCCGTACCTACGTTGCCACATTGATGTCTTGTGTGTGTATGTGTGTGTGCGCATGTGGGCTTCAAGCCACACCATTCTTTTTACTCGATTATACTGTTTTCTTGGGCCATTGCAAAGGTCAGCCACTCTGGTTGTAACACTTCCAAACCCTCCTCATTTCACCATCAGTGTTAAACTATACAAATCTTTCATCTCAAGATCACTTCCTTAGAGAAGCATTCCCAACCCCATGTCTTCCCTATCCTATTTGTTATTATTTATTGTTTGAAAACAGTGTCTTTTCTTCTGTAGCATTTATCTCAGTTTTATATTTTACATTCATTTGTATAATTATTAATTAATAATATCTGACTTTACTATTTTTATTAATAATCTTTTATTCCTTTTATTAATAATATGACTAACTTCATTCTTAACTAATATCTTAACTTATTTATGACTCTGTCATCCCTGAAATAAATTTTAAACTTATAAACTTCCAGGACACCATATAATTTCTTATTATTCACTGGCTCCTCCTTCTCAACCCCCTTTGATGAATCCATATCAGCCCCTTAATCTCTTAACATCAGTGTGTCCCATTGCACAGTCATTATATCTCTCCATTTCTTGATACATCACTCAGTCCCTTTGGGATCTCATGCAATCTAATTTGTTTAAATAATATCTATGATGACAACAGCCCAGACTTGTACTTCCAACTATAGCCTAATGGATATCTTCACTGGGAACTGAAAAGCAACATGTTCAAACGAAACTCCTGATCTGTTTCCACTCCCCTCTCTCCTCCAAAGCCTTCTCCATCCGTACTCTCTCCCATCTCAATTAAACGTACATCTATTTGTCCAGCTATTCAGGCCAAATCATTTTGAGTTAACCCTGGTTTATCTCTTGCTCTCTTATTCCAGGTCCTATTGATAAGCCAATCCCATAAGCTGTATCTTCAAACTATGTAGAATGCACCCACATCTCCCCAACTCCATCATTGCTGTCCTGGTCCAGTCCTTTATCACATCTCACTTGGATTATTGCAGTTGTCTTCTAACTGGTTTCCCTTCTTCCTCTTTACTCCATTTCAGGTTCTTCTCTATATAACAGAATTTGGCTTTTACTCTGCTTGAGAAAGGGAGGCTTTGGGGTTTTAAGACAAAGCCTTTACAATGGCTTCTAAGAACCCACAAACTCTGGTTTCCTATCACTCTCTGGTCTCATCTGCTACCGGTGTCTCTCTTGCTCAATTTACCGTTGAACCACCAGGCATCCTCCGAACCGAGGCCTGTGCACTGGCTACTTCTTCTGCCAGAGATCTGTCAGAGAGCTACGTGGCTCACTCCCTCACCGCCTTCAAGCTGTTCCTCAAGTAGAACCATCTCAGGAAAGCCTTTACTGGTCACGTTTCAAAAAATTGAATACCTCCTGGTCCTGACACTCCCTTCTCTGCTTTATTTCCTTTCTAGCACATTCTGTCTTTTTATATAATGTACGGATTATTTATTTATTTTTTCTTATGATTCTCCATGACAAGAATGTACGTTCCATAAAAATAGGCATCTTTGCATGTTTTTTACAATGTTATACTCCTAGAGCTTAAAACAACTTTGTACACAGTAGCTTTTCAATAAATACTAGTTCAGTTAAAAAAAAAAACAAGCCAGAACTATGTTGTAGTTGTTGTTGTTGTTATTGACACAGAGACACGAAGTGAGCAAATGTTGCTGGAAAAATGATGCCAATAGACTTGTTGTATGCAGGGTTACCACAAAGCTTCAATTTGTAAAATATGCAGTATCTGTGAAGTGCAATAAGATGGGTTATAACTTTGCTGTGTGTTGGCCTGTACTGATGAGCCTTTTCATTTTGTAATTTTCACATATCTAGTTGTGGCCTTTTCTTTTTGCTTAGAGAAGTTCCTTTAACGTTTCTTGTAAAGCCGGTTTGGTAGTGCTGAATTTTTTTAGCTTTTGCTTGTCTGTAAAACTTTGATCTCTCCACCAAATATGAACAAAGCCTTGCTGGGTAGAGTATTCTTGGTTGTAGGTTTTTCCCTTTCATCACTTTAAATATATTGTGCCACTTCCTTCTGGCCTGCAGAGTTTCTCCTGAAAAGCCAGAGATGACCTCATGGGAGTTTCTTTGTATGTTATTTGTTGCTTTTCCCTTGCTGCTTTTAATATTCTCTCCTTATCTATAATTTTTTCCATTCTAATTACAATGTGTCTTGGTGTGTTCCTATTTGGCTGTATCCTATATGGGACTCTCTGGGATGGCTGGGCTTGGATGACTGTTTCCTTTCTCAGGTTAGGGAAGTTTTTAGCTATTAAGTCTTCAAATATGTTCTCAGCCCCTTTCTCTCTCTCTTCTCCTTCTGGGACCCTTATAATGCAAATATTAGTGTGCTTGATGTTGTCCCAGAGGTCTCTTAAACTGTCCTGTTTTCTTTTCATTCTTTTATCTTTTTTTTTCTGTTCACCATCAGTGATTTCCACTACTCTGTCTTCCATTCCTCTGTACCATTTAGTCTACTGTTGATTCCCTCTAGTATTTTTCATTTCATTTACTATATTCTTCATCTCCGGTTGTTCTTTATACTTTCTACTCTTTGTTAAAACCTTCTAACTTCTTGCTCTATGCACCTCATTTTGCCTAAGTCGCTTTTTTTATTTTATGTATCTGTATACATATGTATTTATGTATCTGTATACATATGTATTATGTTTTTATTTTTATGTTACATTTCCCAAAGCTGGAGAAGTGACCTTCTGTAGGAGATGTCCTATGCATCCCAGCAGTGCACTCCCCTCTCGTCACGTCACCCGAGCTGTATGCTCTAGGGGTTCCCCCATGAGGGCTTTGTGAGTCCTCTTTCTGTGGAAGGCTGCCTATGTGGGTGGTCTGGTAGGCTTCCTCCCATTGGTTGCCAGGCCCTGCCTTGTGCAGAGGCTGCCACCTGCTGGTTGGTGGGACTGGGTCATGAAACCACTGACTTGTGGAACCACAGGCCCCGACCAACCCATCCAGGCTAGTTCTGGCTCATTGGTGGGTAGACTCAGGGTCCAGAAAAGTCTGGGGCTGTTGCCCGCCCACCTGTGGGTGAAGCCAGGTCTTAGGGTTAGTGCCAGACTACTAGCAGGCAAAGCTGGGTCCTGGAGTCTGGTTGCAGGGCCCCGGGATCCCAGAGCTGGTGTCAAGTTTCTGAGTGGGCAGGGCAGGGGTTGGGGGGGATGCTCAGGGTCCAGTGTGTCCCGAAGCTTGTGTTGGCCTGCTAGTGGGCAGGGCCCCAGTCCAGCTGGTCTCAGGACAGTATCTGGCCTGCTGTGAGCCCGAGTCAGGACTGCGGTTTTCCTGAATGTGGTGTCTGCCCCCTGGTGGTTAAGGCTGATCCAGAGGCTAGAGTAGGCTCCCTGGAGGGCAGTGACAGGACCTAGGGGATTCTGGGACTGTTGCCTGCCCACTGGTGGGTAGAGCTGGGTCCTGGGCCCTCTGGTGGGCAGGGCTGTGTCTAGAGGAGGCTGTGTGCACAGGAGGACTTAAGGCAGCCTGTCTGCTGACGGGTGGGGCTGTGTCCCCATGCAGTTAGTTGCTTGGCGTGAGGCATCCCAGCACTGGCACCTGCAGGCTGTTGGGTGGGGCCAGGTCTCGGTGCTAAGGAGCTAGAGGGAGGAATCCATAGCACCTGCACCGAGTAGAAGGAAATTCCAAGAACGTCTGCTGCCAGGGTCCACATCTGCAGGAGGAGCCCTGGCACCCACCCCTGTTCATTCAGGAAACTCTAAGACCAGCAGGTAGGTCTAGCCAAGCCTCCCATCAAATTACTGCTTTTGCCCTGGGTTCCGGAGGGAGTGAGATTTTGTGTGTGCCCTTTAAGAGTGAAGTCTGTTTCTCCCATCCTTTGGGACTCACAAGATTAAGTCCAGCTGTCCTTCAGAGCCGAATGCTCTGGGGGCTTATCTTCTGGTGCAGACCCCCTGGGCGGGGGAGTCTGGCGCGTGGCTCAGACCTCTCACTCCTGTAGGAGAACGTCTACAATGTAATTACTCTCAGTTTGTGGGTTGCCCACTCGGGGATATGGGACTTGACTGTATCACGAGTCCGCCCATCCTACATGTCTCATTGTGGTTTCTTATTTATATCTTCAGTTGTAGAAGATCTTTTCTGATAGGTTCTGGTCTTTTCCATCAGTGGTTGTTCTGCAAACAGTTGTGATTTGGGTGTGCCTGTGAAAGGAGGTGAGCACACTGTCTTTCTACTCTGCCATGTTTTTTACATCCCAAACTATGTTTTACTCCACAATTATCTATCCCCAGTGCTGAACTTAGCATACGACCCATAATTGACTCTTTTATTTTTTTAACATCTTTATTGCATATAACTGCTTTACAATGTTGTGTTAGTTTCTGCTGTATAACAAAGTGAATCAACTATATGTATACCCATATACCCTCCCTCTCGTGTCTCCCTCCCCCCTCCCCTCACACCCCCTAGGTGCTCCCTCTCGTGTCTCCCTCCCCCCCTCCCCTCACACCCCTCTAGGTGGTCACAAAACACTGAGCTGATCTCCCCATGTGATGCAGCTGCTTCCCACTAGCTATGTATTTTACATTTCGTAGTGTATATATGTCAATGCTACTCTCTCACTTCGTCCCAGCTTACCCTTCCCCCTCCCCGTGTCCTCAGGTCCATTCTCTACATCTGCATCTTTATCCCTGTCCTGCCCCTAGATTCATAAGAACATTTTTTCTATTTTCTTTTTAGATTCCACATATACATGTTAGCATATGGTATTTGTTTTTCTCTTTCTGACTTACTTCACTCTGTATGACAGACTCTGTGTCCATCTACTTCACTACAAATAACTCAATGTCGTTTGTTTTTATGGCTGAATAATATTCCATTGTATGTATGTGCCACATCTTCTTTATCCATTCATCTGTCGATGGACACTTAGGTTGTTCCCATGTCCTAACTATTGCAAATAGAGCTGCAATGAACATTGTGATACATGACTCTTTTTGCATTATGGTTTTCTCAGGGTATATGCCCAGTAGTGGGAATGCTGGGTCGTATAGTAGTTCTATTTTTAGTTTTCTAAGGAACCTCCATACTGTTCTCCATAGTGGCTGTATCAGTTTACATTCCCACCAACAGTGCAAGAGTGTTCCCTTTTCTCCACACACTCTCCAGCATTTATTGTTTGTAGATTTTTTGATGATGGCCATTCTTACTGGTGTGAGGTGATACCTCATTATAGTTTTGATTTGCATTTCTCTAATGATTAGTGATGTTGAGCATCCTTTCATGTGTTTGTTGGCAATCTGTGTATCTTCGTTGGAGAAATGTCTATTTAGATCTGCCCATTTTTGGATTGGGTTTTTTGTTTTTTTGATATTCAGCTGCATGAGCTGCTTGTATATTTTGGAGATTAATCCTTGGTCAGTTACTTCATTTGCAAATATTTTCTCCCGTGCTGTGTGTTGTCTTTTCGTCTTCTTTCTGGTTTCCTTTACTGTGCAAAAGCTTTTAAGTTTCATTAGGTCCAATTTGTTTATTTTTGTTTTTATTTCCATTTCTCTAGGAGGTGGGTCAAAAAGGATCTTACTGTGATTTATGTCATAGAGTGTTCTGCCTATGTTTTCCTCTAAGAGTTTTATAGTGTCTGATGTTACATTTAGGTCTTTAATCCATTTTGCATTTATTTTTGTGTACAGTGCTAGGGAGTGTTTTAATTTCATTCTTTTACATATAGCTGTCCAGTTTTCCCACCACCACTTATTGAAGAGGCTATCTTTTCTCCATTGTATATTCTTGCCTCCTTTATCAAAGATAAGGTGACCATATGTGCGTGGGTCTATCTCTGGGCTTTTTATCATGTTCCATTGATCTATATTTCTGTTTTTGTGCCACTACCATACAGTCTTGATTACTGTAGCTTTGTAGTATAGTCTGAAGTCAGGGAGCCTGATTCCTCCAGCTCCGTTTTTCTTTCTCAAGATTGCTTTGGCAGAAGATATACAGATTGCCAACACACACATGAAAGGATGCTCAACATCACTAATCATTAGAGAAATGCAAATCAAAACTACAATGAGGTATCACCTCACACCAGTCAGAATGGCCATCATCAAAAAATCTACAAACAATAAATGCTGGAGAGGGTGTGGAGAAAAGGGAACACTCTTGCACTGTTGGTGGGAATGTAAACTGATACAGCCACTATGGAGAACAGTATGGAGGTTCCTTAAAAAACATATTAAATATAGAACTACCATACGACCCAGCAATCCCACTCCTGGGCATATACCCTGAGAAAACCATAATTCAAAAAGAGTCATGTACCACAATGTTCATTGCAGCTCTATTTACAACAACCAGGGCATGGAAACAACCTAAGTGTCCATCGACAGATGAATGGATAAAGAAGATGTGGAACATATATACAATGGAATATTATTCAGCCATAAAAACAAACAAAATTGAGTTATATGTAGTGAAGTAGATGGACACAGAGTCTGTCATACAGAGTGAAGTAAGTCAGAAAGAGAAAAACAAATACCATATGCTAACACGTATATGTGGAATCTAAAAAGAAAATAGAAAAAATGTTCTTATGAATCTAGGGGCAGGACAGGGATAAAGATGCAGATGTAGAGAATGGACCTGAGGACATGGGAAGGGGGAAGTTTAAGCTGGGACGAAGCGAGAGAGTAGCATTGACATATATACACTACCAAATGTAAAATACATAGCTAGTGGGAAGCAGCTGCACAGCACAGGGAGATCAGCTCGGTGCTTTGTGACCACCTAGAGGGATGGGATAGGGAGGGTGGGAGGGAGGGAGACACAAGAGGGAAGAAATATCGGATATATGTATATGTATAGCTGATTCACTTTGTTATAAAGCAGAAACTAACACACCATTGTAAAGCAATTATACTCCAATAAAGATGTTAAAAAATAAATAAATGAAAAAAATTTTTAAGTAAATTAATTAATTAATTTAAAAAAAAACCAGCTCGCTTTGGCTATTGGGGGTCTTTTGTGTTTCCATATAAATTGTGAAATTTTTTGTTCTAGTTCTGTGAAAAATGCCATTGGTGGTTTGATAGGGATTGCATGGAATCTGTAGATTGCTTTGGGTAGTAGAGTCATTTTCACAATGTTGATTCTTCCAATCCAAGAACATGGTATATCTTTCCATCTGTTTGTATCATCTTTAATTTCTTTCATCAGTGTATTATATTTTTCTGCATATAGGTCTTTTGTCTCCTTAGGTAGGTTTATTCCTAGGTATATCATTCTTTTTGTTGCAATGGTAAATGGGAGTGTTTTCTTAATTTCACGTTCAGATTTTTCATCATTAGTGTATAGGGGTGCAAGAGATTTCTGTGCATTAATTTTGTATCCTGCTACTTTACCAGATTCATTGATTAGCTCTAGTAGTTTTCTGGTAGCATCTTTAGGATTCTCTATGTATAGTATCATGTCATCTGCATATAGTGACAGCTTTACTTCTTCTTTTCCAATTTGGATTCCTTTTATTTCTTTTTCTTCTCTGATTGCTGTGGCTAAAACTTCCAAAACTATGTTGAATAATAGTGGTAAGATTGGACATCCTTGTCTTGTTCCTGATTTTAAAGGAAATGGTTTCAGTGTTTCACCATTAAGAACGATGTTGGCTGTGGGTTTGTCATATATGGCCTTCATTATGTTGAGGTAAGTTCCCTCTATGCCTGCTTTCTGGAGTTTTTTAAATCATAAATGGATGTTGAATTTTGTTGAAAGCTTTGTCTGCATCTATTGAGATGATCATATGGTTTTTATACTTCAGTTTAATATGGTGTATCACATTGATTGATTTGCGTATATTGAAGAATCCTTGCATTCCTGGGATAAACCCCACTTGATCATGGTGTATGATCCTTTTAATGTGCTGTTGGATTCTGTTTGCTTGTATTTTGTTGAGGATTTTTACATCTATGTTCATCCATGATATTGGCCTGTAGTTTTCTTTTTTTGTGGCATGTTTGTCTGGTTTTGGTATCAGGGTGATGGTGGCCTCGCAGAATGAGTTTGGGAGTGTTCCTCTCTCTGGTATATTTTTGAAGAGTTTGTGAAGGATAGGTGTTAGGTCTTCTCTAAATGTTTGATAGAACTCGCCTGTGAAGCCACCTGGTCCTGGACTTTTGTTTGTTGGAAGATTTTTAATCACAGTTTCTCAGTGCTTGTGATTGGTCTGTTAATATTTTCTATTTCTTCCAGGTTCAGTCTCAGAAGGTTGTGCTTTTCTAAGAATTTGTCCATTTCTTCCAGGTTGTCCATTTTATTGGCATAGAGTTACTTGTAGTAATCCCTCATGATTCTTTTATTTCTGTAGTGTCAGTTGTGACTTCTCCTTTTTCATTTCTAATTCTATTGATTTGCGTCTTCTCCCTTTTTTTCTTGTTGAGTCTGGCTAGTGTTTTATCAATTTTGTTTATCTTCTCAAAGAACCAGCTTTTTGTTTCATTGATCTTTGCTATTGTTTCCTTCATTTCTTTTTCATATATTTCTGATCTGATCTTTATGAGTTCTTTTCTTCTGCTAACTTTGATGTTCTTTTGTTCTTCTTTCTCTAATTGCTTTAGGTGTAAAGTTAGGTAGTTTATTTGAGATTTTTCTTATTTCTGGAGGTAGGATTGTATTGCTATAAACTTCCCTCTTAGAACTGCTTTTGCTGCATCCCATAGATTTTGGGTCATTGTGTTTTTATTGTCATTTGTTTCTAGGTATCTTTTGCTTTCCTCTTTGATTTCTTCAGTGATCTCTTGGTTATTTAGTAGTGTATTGTTTAGCCTCCACGTGTTTGTATTTTTTACAGTTTTTTTCCTTTAATTGATATCTAGTCTCATAGCACTGTGGTCAGAAAAGATACTTGATACGATTTCAATTTTCTTGAATTTACCAAGGCTTGATTTGTGACCCAAGATGTGATCTATCTCATATTCAAGGAATATTGGAATATGGAATATTCCAATATTGGAATATTGGAATATTCCTTGAGCACTTGAGAAGAAAATGTATTCTGTTGTTTTTGGATGCAATGGCCTGTAAATATCAATTAAGTCCATCTTGTTTAATGTATCATTAAAGCTTGTGTTTCCTTATTTATTTTCCTTTTGGATGATCTGTCCATTGGTGAAAGTGCGGTGTTAAAGTCCCCTACTGTGATTGTGTTACTGTCGATTTCCCCTTTTATGGCTGTTAGCATTTGCCTTATGTATTGAGGTGCTCCTATGTTGGGTGCATAAATATTTACAATTGTTATATCTTCTTCTTGGATTGATCCCTTGGTCATTATGTATAGTGTCCTTCTTTGTCTCTTGTAATAGTCTTTATTTTAAAGTCTATTTTGTCTGATATGAGAATTGCTACTCCAGCTTTCTTTTGATTTCCATTTGCATGGAATATCTTTTTCCATTCCCTCACTTTCAGTCTGTATGTGTCCCTAGGTCTGAAGTGGGTCTCTGGTAGAGAGCATATATGTGGGTCTTATTTTTGTATCCATTCAGCCAGTCTATGTCTTTTGGTTGGAGCATTTAATCCATTTACATTTAAGGTAATTATCAATATGTATGTTCCTATTACCATTTTCTTAATTGTTTTGGGTTTGTTTTTGTGGGTCTTTTTCTACTCTTGTGTTTCCCACTTAGAGAAGGTTCTTTAGCATTTGTTGTAAAGCTGGTTTGGTGGTGCTGAATTCTCTTAGCTTTTGCTTGTCTGTAAAGCGTTTAATTTCTCTGTCAAATCTGAATGAGATCCTTGCTGGTAGAGTAGTCTTGGTTGTAAGTTCTTCCCTTTCATCACTTTAAATATATCGTGCCACTCCCTCTGGCTTGTAGAGTTTCTGCTGAGAAATAAGCTGATAACCTTATGGGAGTTCCTTTGTATGTTATTTGTTATTTTTCCCTTTAAGAAATGACTTTAAGTCATTTCTGCCTTGAGTCACGTGTACTGTATCCAGATGGTCTCAACACCTCAGTGCTCTCTCAGGGCTTCCTCTTTGAAGTAGCTCCCACTGTGGAAACTCCCATAATTGACTCTTAATAAATATATATATATTTTTAAATATTTTTTTAATGAATGATAGAACAGCCTACTCTTTAGAGGTTGCCTGATAGACCTTTGATGGATGATTAATTATTTATGTCGTGTGTCTCTTGGACTGCTCAAGGTGATTCTGATGCAGGGTACTTGAAGATGGCAGTTGCTGTAACACTGAGATAAGGACAGGGAAGAAAGATAGAAAGAGGGGAAAATCCCTTTTGTGACTTCTTTGGTCATTTCTCCTTTATCCTAGGGTTTCTGCTTGAGTTTCCATAGAAACACATGATGCCAATATACATCAGCAACATGTGTTTTCCATCTTGGATGTTATTGCTTAGTAATGAATGTGAGACACCTCCCACAAATCCACAGGGTGTCCTTGCCAGAAAAGGACAGACGACCACCTGCAGCTTTTCATCCACCATCATCCACTTCCACGCCTGTTTAATACAGCATCAGTTCTCACGTCAGATCAAGAATGAATCTGTGTTCGATTTCATGTGCCTGTATTTAAGGAACACATTTTTATATTTGAGTGTGCAGTTTTAATTTTCTTAAAGTTACGAAATTTATGGCTATCATAAAATATCTATACTTTTCTTACTGAATCATAATCTTTTCTTCCTCACATCCTTCCTCATTTCCTTTTTTTCCTTTTCTTCTCTCCTCTCACCCCTGCCCCCTCCTCAATTCTCTTTTTGCTTCCCTCTTTCTTTCTTTCCTCTCTTGTCCTCTAGTGAAACTGTGGACATGTGAGTGTATGGATGACAGCAGGCACCAGCATCTTCCATGTTATACACAGGGTTCTGAGCACAGCATGTCTTTGGTCCAGGCAGGTGGAGGAGCTGAGAGAAGCAGGCTAGCCATCTGGAGACGAACATATGGGTGGTGTGGCATACATTCTCACACTTGGCGGCTGGGAAGATCAGAAATAGAAAGGGGAGGTTTGACTCGTCTTAATCAAATAAACAACAACAAAAAAGGAATTTGAAAGGGATACCAATGTGGAAGGATACTAATTTTAAAAAGAAGCATGGGTTTCCTAAATTTTCATTTAAGGCTGAATTTTTAAACTTTAGAGATATTTCCACTTTTATATAACTAATGAATGACTTTCTTCTTGTTTATCTTATCATCATCATCATCATCAGTATTTTAATAGCTACTATATTAGCAGCATAATGAAATACTAGTTGTTTAGTACAGTAGTTCCATAAATTGTAAGATTAAAAGAATCACTTAGGGAATTTTTATTCCTTCCTGCTGATAGCCAGATTCCAACTCAGATAAACTGAAACAGAATCTTCGAGAGTGAGTACAGAAGAGGTACAAAATAGGGTGAAAAATGGAGTAGGTTTTTTTTTTTTTTAAAAACGTTCCCTAGATTTATTCTAATCATTAACCAAATTTGGTATATTTATAAAAAATTCTGGCCTTGGACTCAGGAGTGCTATGTTTTAGTTCTAACTTTGATCTTTGCCAGAGCTTTAGGCAAATAACTTTGGTTTCTTGGGACTCCATTTCCTCACCTCAAAAACAAAAAGATCAAAATAAAAGACCTCTATATTCAGATATTCTGTGATGAGATTTATAATTCTATTTTTACTATAGTTGAAATCGAGTGAAATGGATAAAATAGAAGTGTTGTATTATACACTAAAACATATTGAGAATTATGTCAAATAATGTAATAAGTTGCCTGGTAAAACAGATTAGAGTGGTGGTCTTATAATTATTAGCAATGGTTCCATGATGGCTATTTTATTAGCTAATCTACTCTCTACAAAATTGAATGAACAGGGAAGTTGAGTGATATGTATAGAGAAAAATAAATTTTTTTTGCTTAGAGTATTGGGTTTATTTTTCTGGTCACATCATTTTCAGAGTTTTTTGTATTTACCTAGAGAATGAAAACCCTGTTCAAGGAGGAGTGATGGGGGTTATAAGGGGTCAGAAAACATTTAACATAAAGGTTGATTGAATAAATGAAGGTCATTATTCTTGAAGTGAGGACCTCCAAGTCAGAGTAAGGAGCATGATGCTTCTCCTCAAATATCCAAAGAAACATTAGGTAGAAATTCAGTTACACTTCTTTTACGTAGACTAAAGGAAGTCTACTCATTTCTTCCATAGATATTTGCTGAGTAGATGTTCTATGTCAGACCATAATTTAGATGCCATGGATCAGATATTGAGCATAAAGAAATACAGCACCCACCTTTATAGAAATTTTTGGCCAGAACCTAATAAATCCTAGAAATAAATGTATGGTAAGTTCTTTGTAGGAGAGAAATTAATCTAGTTAGGTCAGAAATTGTTTCCTGGGGAAGAAACCATTGAACTGGAATCTGGAACATGAATGAATAAGAAGGAATTAACTTAGCAAAATAATCATTTAGTGCATGTGTATATGTGTGTGTTCTTGAAGGTATGGCTGAATGGAAGAGTGTTGTTTTGGTAGAAGGAACAGCATATGCTAAGGTCTTATAATAGGAGGGACATGGTCTAATTGAGAAATCAAACAGGTGGTTGCGACATATAGGCTGAAGGAGAGTGTGGGGTGAGTTGAGGCTGTATAAAGAAGCTAAAACATTTAGGATTTCATAGGTCATATGAAATGTGATCAGAATCCACTGAAGTGTTTCATGGGGTGAAGCATGTGACATCATTACATATTTATTTAGATAAGTGCAGCATGAGAACAATTGAAAGAGTTGGAAAAGTGCTGTGGATTAACCAGTTAGAGACCTTCCACCTCCAGACAAGAGATAGTGAACACTTAGTCTTAAGAAGTGGTAATGGCCATGGAGATGAAGTGAAGTGGGTATATATATAGGAATTTAAGAATAAAGACCAACAGAATTTTTTGTTGAACTTTACAGTGAGAGAGAGAAAGGAAGGGTGTCAAGGATGATTCTGGGGTTTCTGGCTTGTATTGTACTAGCTATGGATGGTGGTGGCTTCCTTGTTCCCTGGTAAGATTACTCTGGAGGAGACCAGGTTTGAAGGCTTGCGTATAGATATTATAGGTTGAATCGAGGCTTGCTGAGCTCATGTGTCATGTTCAAAATTTTTATATCACCAAGTCCTTACACACGTACAGTCAAAGACTGGGAGAGAAAGGGCAAATGAAGAAAGACCTTTGTGAAAGCAACTTGGATCTTCTTGGTCCTGATCTTGTTTTAAACCAATGCTGAGACAAGCATAAAAGGAGCCCTCAGCAAATATTCAGCAAGAATCCAGTGTGACATTACCCAGAGGTCTGTATTCAAGGTTGAAAGTGGTACTCGAAAAAATTTGCTTGTCTTTGTCTTCCTTGCTTGGCCCTAAGCCTCAGTGTCTGCTGATAATTCAAGCTGTTAGTAAAAAGAGGGCAACATTTCCCCCCATATCAACAATGAAATATATAAATAAAACACCATGTGAAGAAATACATAAGGCAAAACAAGTAAAGAAATAGCTGAGAAAGGAGAAAACAAAGTCAGTAAAAGCTATCAATCAGGAATGTTTTAAGAATGTAAACATTCAATATTGAAAAGAAAACAGAAACATATTTGTAGATGCTGTTTAGCATTTGGACAGCCTTCATTAGAATGCTCAGCACAGTAAAATTTTTTAGAAAAACCTTTCTGCACAAACATAGTGTGCCTATGGTTTAAACAATTCTCTGTTTGTTATCTGAACTACTGAATAAAATAGCTCCAAGTTCCCACTGACTGCCAGGACCTCTCCAAGTTATTTTATTTAAAATAGAAATTGTAGGACATTTGTGAAGTTTTACTGTTGATACACAATTCTACCTTTAATATCTTCAAGTTTTAAAAATTTTGGTATTTGGCAGTACACTATGCTGTGGGAAAATTATAGCATGTCTTTCTCAAATATCTTGGGTTTATGACAGAAAGACATCACTAAGAAAGCAATCATTCTCCAGGCTGAATCTTTTCCACTTTTGCCTCAGAAATAGTCAGCAACTTCAAGCTTTTAAAATGGTGATTTCTTTGGTGGCCTATGGGCTGTTAAATCATGCGAATAATTAATTGATGTAATTAAACACATAAAGCACCACTTGCAAAATTTTGTACTGTGAAAATTAGCTAGGGTTTTACAGTAAATAGGCAATTCATGCCAAAGAATAGAGAAGTAAAGAATACATATTGAAAAAAATTAAAAAAGAATACATATTGAGATTCTGTTTTTTGTGTGATATTACCACAACCAGAGGAAAACTTTTTTTTCTTTGGCTGCGCGCATGGCTTGTGGGATCTTAGTTCCCAGACCAGGGATCAAACCCTCACCCCCTGCCTTGGATGCACAGAGTCCTAACCACTGGACTGCTGGGGAAGTCCCCCATTTTTTTTTTTTTAAATAAACTCCTAATTCGTTTTTATTTTATTGATTTGTTTATTTTTGGCTGTGCTGTGCGGCATGTGGGATCTTAGTTCCCCGACCAAAGATCAAACCCACGCCCCCTGCATTGGAAGTGCGGAGTCTTAACCACTGGACCACCAGGGAAGTCCCTGGAAAATTTTTTAATTGTCCCTTTTGGTGGACAAAATAACATAAACATTTATAATACTAATTGATCAGTTGGTATACTTAATACTGAATCAAAAGATTAAGTCCAGTTTTCTGACATACCTTCAGTTGAGAAGGAAGACTTACTACAATGGATTGCAGAGGGAAAAGGTTTTTTTTTAAGAAAAAGGGAGGAGTCATGCTGAGGACCCTGGCTTCAAGCAAGCTTCTTTTAGATCCCTGCACCCCAGGAGATAAGCTAATTGTTCCCTCAACCACATCTTCCCTTTCTCCTCCACAACCCCTCAACCCCCGCCCCACCATCAAAAGTAGCTCAGCCCTGCCATGTTTCCACCGCTTTCTTTCCTTTTATCCTTCATTCTTAAGAGTAGCCATCCTGGTTGATATTAAATTATGCACTTTTTATTTCTTAAACATCCCTTTCCTTCATTAGAACTGAATCTTGTCATGTTTCTGATTATGTTCCTGTTTCCTAGAAAAATGACTAGCAGTTTGTAGGGCTCAAACAATATTTTTTGAAAAAATAAGCACTTATGTGCCAGGCACAATCCAAGGTGCTTCATATGTATTTTTCTTATAATTCTTCAATAGGTTTAGCTTATAATAAACACTCAATAAAACTAATTTTGTTAAAATAAAGCAAAATATTCTTCCAGTGTAAGGGTGTGCTTGAATTCCAGTTAAATCTACCCAACTCTACTGGTTGAAATATTTCCAATGACTGATTTATCAATAAATGGCTATTTGGCCAAATTGACTACATTTCCTGCTAAATCTGATCAAACATACTGTTAGTAATAGCAAATGTATTTTAAAAGCAAATATATTTTATTTATGGAAGTATCCTTGATTTCTGAAATTCAGTAGGTACGTAATAAATGTCTGTTTAATGAATGAAATAGTAGCTATATTAGTTTATGTTTGCAGCTACAGGTACACAGTTAACTAGGTCCTATGGGAAGTATAATACCAAATTGCATTTGTGCCTACTGCCTATGTCTGGGATCAGAGCTCTGCATAGACACTTATTTATGGACACAAATATTCATTAAATATGTTAGTGAAAATACAGTACAGAGAAAATAGAAGGGATGCAAATAAGTAAATTCTGTGAATGACAACCATCTATAGTAGGTGCTATTGACTAAATTGCGCCCCCCCCCCATTCAAATGTTAAATCCTGAACCTCCAAACTGATTGTGTTTGGAGATAGGGCTTGTAGGAAGTAATTAAGATTAAATGAGATAGTAAGAGTAGGTGTGTAATCCCATAGGATTTGTGGCCTTATAAGAAGAAGAGAGAGCCATCTCTTTCTCTCTTTGCACACGTCAACCCACGAAAGACCACGTGAGAACCCAGCAAGAAGGTGGTTGTGTGCAAGCCAGCAAGAGATGTCTCTCCAGGAACCAAAGCAATGGACAGCCTCCATAACTGTGAGAAAGAAATGTCTGTTGTTTAAGGCCCCCAGTCTATGATATTTTGTTATGTCAGCCTACGCGACTAGTACGTTTGGTACTCTTATTGTCTCCGTTATATTGATGAGGAAATCGAGGCACAGAGAAGTTAGGTGTTCTGCCTGAGGTCATAGAACTAGGAGGTAAAAGGGCCAGGATCTGAATTTAGCACATATGATTCCAGAGCCCATCCTATTAATCATTTACAGAGCTTCTAGGCATCAAATAAGTAAAAGGGTGCAGATACAAAGAAAACATGCCATGTGGAGCATTCCAAGAGAAATGAGCATGAGCCTGGAGAGGCAAGTAAAGGCCAAACCAGGCAAGGGCTTTTTAAAAAATGTCCTATTTTCCTCAGGGCAAAAGGAAGTCATTGAAAGGGTTTAAGCAAGGGGGACAGACGATGGGATGATGGATGAGATGTGGATTCTGAAGAGGCCACTCCAGCTATAGCCTATTTGTTAAAAATATTGAAAAGACTTGATCTCAAGAGTGAAATAAAAATGGTCATTTGGAATCTACTTGGAATCCTTATCTTTTCCACAAGTCAGCTTACTGCCTGATATATCACTATAAAGACAGAACTGTGTTAGTAAGGCAAAGAGGTTTAACTTCTCCAAAGAGGTTAGAAATGTGAGGTTTGCCTGCTTAAGCATCTCAGTTGCGGTAAACATAGTGCATTATTTTCCCATTGCTATCATAACAAATTACCATACAGTTAGCAGCTTAAAACAACTGAAATTTATTATCTTATGGCTCTGTAGCTCTGAAGTCCATGAAAATTGTGGCTAGTCTGGTTCCATTAGTGCTACACAATTGTAGAAACAGAGTTGCCATTTCATTGCTGGCTGTCTGATGGGTCATTCATTCTCATCTGCTAGAGCCCATATTTCCAGGTTTTTGGCCCCTTTCAAAGCCGATAATGATGTCTTCATATCTCTCACATGCTTCTCTTTCTGCCTTATCTCTCCAGTGCATCTCTTCTGCCTCAATATTCTGCCTTGGTCTTCTGCTTTCAAGGACCCATGTGATTCGAACCGACCCAGATAATCTAAAATAGTCTCCTTAAATTAACATGAGCTGATCAGTAATCTTAATTCTAACTATAAAAGCCCTCCCACAGCGGTAACTAGATTAGTATTTGTTTAAATAAGCAAAGGATGGGAGTCTTGGGGGGAAATGTGCCTACCACACATGGTCTCCATTTTCTATGTGCATATCATTTAGAATTAATTATATAGCATGGACGATGTTCTTGAACTATTTTTTGGTTTAGTTTCAGTCTCTATCAATACACATTTTTTCATTCTTCCTGTAGTCATAAAACAAGAGTTAGACAAAAACATATTCTTTTCAAAGAAATCATAATTTCTAATGCTAAGGGTGGATATGTCATTACTTGTGGAGCCAGTATATATGGATAGAGACTGAAAGCCTAGAAATAAATTTCTTAATATGATAAATTAAGGTATTCCACTCATTCCAATTATCTTTCCAGCAACTCATCATTCTTGTGGAATTTCATTTTTCTATTTCAGATATAAATGACATATTTTATTCAGTCAAAGCCGCATTAATAATTTCATAGCAAAATATGACAAAAAACAAGTGCACTTTAGATGACAGATGATGGAAATTGGAAGTAGGAACAAATTCTGATTTCACTTATTTTACTATCTATGCCAATACCTCCAGCAATGAAGGGAGCAAGGGTATGTCATGGTAAATGTCTGCATCCTAAAGCAAGGAATAATTAGTCAATATTGGTATTTTGTATGAGTCTTCATGCTTCATCTAAATCAATCTTTATAAATGCATTAGGTACTTCAGAGATGCCCTTAAGGCAGCTACCAAATAATATCAGTGATTTTGAAGGAGTTAATGTGTACCCCTTAGAAAGGAGCTTATCTGAAGGTAACTAAGGTATTTGAGAAAATGCTCTAAGACATGATAAATATGGATAAAAACTAAAAGTGACATTTAATTCTACATACAGATAAAAGAATAAAGTAAGTATTATTTAATGGATTCCAAATCTATACTACTTTCCCTCCAGTAAAAAAATAATCAGGTAAGATTTAGTGAACAGCTAAATACCTTTATAATTTCAAAGAGCTTTGAAAAATAAGTGAACATTCCAACAACTAATAGGGAATTAAGTTTATCTTTCCTTAAACAGAAACAATAAATCTAGGAGCCAGTATGAACAGGTACTTTTCAATTTGCCCTACAGTGTTCCTAAAGTCCTATGTCTTATGTTCAGTGTGATCAACATCTCTGTGCTTTCTGTAGGGGATCAGAAAAAATGCAGAGGGAATGCTAATTACATGGTCATTATAGAATTTACAACATGTTGATTGATTACTAGGCACTAACATCTATGCAGATGAGGAACTGAAGGCCAGAAGTTATGAAACACAAGAATGAAAATGAGCTCAAGAATCCCACACGAGTCTTCTCAACTCTGACTCTTTAACCAGTAAGTGGAAAGATGATGAAGTTTAGATGTGTTTTTTATTTTGGAGTTCATGTTAAACACGCAGTGTAACTAAAAGGGCATCAAATTACTTCTCACATACTGTATGAATACTGTATATAAGTAGAATAAGTATTTAGAAAGCAGTTGGTGGTGGTGTAGGAAGATGTCCTTATCCTCAGCCAAATCCTAGTTACATCTATGTTGCCTTAGAAAAAATCTACAATGTTTTACCATCAACTAACTTCAAAGGGTGTTCTATTTCCAAAGAGACAGGGAGTTTCTGAGCATGCATTACCTATAATTCTTTTAGAAAGTCCAAATGTTGTCACATTTATCTTGTGTTTACAGAGAATCACTCATCTTTCATAATACAACTACTTAGCACTGAGAAATGCATAGGTAACTGACAGTATATGTCTCCCAATATAAAATAAAGTTTATATTTTGGGCTTAAAATATGTAGGTCAATTTACGAATATTTTGATAAACAGGGTAGATCCAGCTTACCTCACAGACTATGTCTATGAGGCTTAGTGGAAGTTGCTTGTTCCGAGTCTTACTCATGAAGTTGAAATGATACATAAATATATATCTTTTCACCATTTAAATGAAACTCAAACCCAAGAGTATCTAATGAGCAATGTGTGCAGCCTATAAGGAATTTAATAACACCACTGGAGCCAACCACTTTATAATATATTTGGGCCTCAGTTGTGTCCGAGCTCAGAATAAATCAGGGAGCAAACTGCTGTTTATGCCTTCTGCAATCCTCGGCCAAGCTCAGGAGAACAGCCATGTTTACTGATACCATTTTTTGAGTTGTTAATGCCCTTACAAAATAGAACTCGGAAAAAATGATACAGAATCTGAATGAGTACAACTTTAAGACAACCATTTTCTAAAAGAGGATCACAATTAAGAAAAAAAACAAAATTTACAATGCATGAGTTCCATGATTTCCAAATTTGTTATCATTGCTTATTAGTGGATTGAATAAAATCATGGCAACATTTCTAATGGGGTTGAATTCTGTGGAAAATCATACAAAGGGGAAGCGAGGTATATATGTTAGAAGAAAATGAGAAGAGATATGTTCTCCTACTTACAGTATGGAATAATTTACAGACTCCTAAACATTCTTGGCCAAAGTTCTGGGATGTATTCTATATAAGCTATCAATTTACAGACAGTTTGATGAGATAATAAGCATGTACTCTCTAAAGGAAATTGTTTTGTTTTGAATCCTGGCTCCACCAATTACTAGGAATGTAATCTAAAGCTGTAAATATGGATAATAAAACATTTGTTTGTGGAACTTCCAGGAGGGCAAAATGTCCCACCCCAAAATGTGTCTCTTTGGCATGAGGATTATTTTAGGCAGGTGGTTTTTAAGAAAAAAATGCTCAGGAAGAGCTTTTGTCTCTCCATTCTTACTGCCTAAAAGAATTTAGATAGAGGACCTGTTCCACGGAGGGAGCCGTCACTGAAGATGACTACAGTATAATATGAATTAGGTGTGATAGACCAGGAGGAACCTAGAAAAGTCTGTTTCTTAAAATTCCTCTTTGTGTCCCAGCAAACATTTGTGTACCAAATATTTGCTCTTTTCCACCTTCCTGTGAATTCCCTTCCTTCCCTTTTATTTTTTAATTTTTTTTCATTTTTGCATGTTTAATTTTCAGGTTAATAGGAAGAACACCATGACTGTAATTAAAAATAGGTTATGTTGTTTTCTTCTATTGACCAATGCTAATGCAAATATGGGACTTTAGCTCACATTAGTTGCCTTCTTTACTGCAGGGCTGAATTGTTCAGATGAATAAAATCATCTTAAGTTGAAATATTGGGGGGTGAGGAACTTATAAATTTTATGATGGATTAGCCATTTCGCTGTCCTATTTTTTTTTAAAACATCTTTATTGGAATATAATTGCTTTACAATGGTGTGTTCGTTTCTGCTTTATAACAAAGTGAATCAGTTACACATATACATATGTCCCCATATTCTTCTATCTTCTGTCTCCTTCCCTCCCATCCTCCCTATCCCACCCCTCTAGGTGGTCACAAAGCACCGAGCTGATCTCCCTGTGCTATGCGCCTGCTTCCCACTAGCTATCTATTTTACGTTTGGTGGTGTATATATGTCCATGCCACTCTCTCGCTTTGTCCCAGCTTACCCTTCCCTGTCCCCGTATCCTCAAGTCCATTCTCTAGTAGGTCTGTGTCTTTATTCCCATCTTGCCCCTAGGTTCTTCATGACCTTTTTTTTTTCTTTTTTTAGATTCCATATATATGTGTTAGCATACGGTATTTGTTTTTCTCTTTCTGACTTACTTCACTCTGTATGACAGACTATAGGTACATCCACCTCACTACAAAGAACTCAATTTTGTTTCATTTTATGGCTTAGTAATATTCCATTGTATATATGTGCCACATCTTCTTTATCCATTCATCTGTTGATGGACACTTAGGTTGCTTCCAAGTCCTGGCTATTGTAAATAGAGCTGCAATGAACATTGTGGTACGTGACTCTTTTTGTATTTTGGTTTTCTCAGGGTATATGCCCAGTAGTGGGATTGCTGGGTCGCATGTCAGTTCTAGTTTTAGTTTTTTAAGGAACCTCCATACTGTTCTCCATAGTGGCTGTAACAATTTACATTCCCACCAACAGTGCAAGAGGGTTCCCTTTTCTCCACACCCTCTCCAGCATTTATTGTTTGTAGATTTTTTGATGATGGACATTCTGACTGGTGTGAGATGATATCGCATTGTAGTTTTGATTTGCATTTCTCTAATGATTAATGATGTTGAGCATCCTTTCATGTGTGTGTTGGCAATCTGTATATCTTCTTTGGAGAAATGTCTATTTAGGTCTTCGGCCAATTTATGGAGTGGGTTGTTTGTTTTTTTGATATTGAGCTGCGTGAGCTGCTTGTAAACTTTGGACATTAATCCTTGGTCAGTTGCTTCATTTGCAAATATTTTCTCCCATTCTGAGGGTTTTCTTTTCGTCTTGTTTATGGTTTCCTTTGCTGTGCAAAAGCTTTTAAGTCTCATTAGGTCCCATTTGTTTATTTTTGTTTTTATTTCCATTTCTCTAGGATGTGGGTCAAAAAGGATCTTGCTGTGATTTATGTCATACAGTGTTCTGCCTTTGTTTTCCTCTAAGAGTTTTATAGTGTCTGGCCTTACATTTAGGTCTTTAATCCATTTTGAATTTATTTTTGTGTATGGTGTTAGGGAGTGTTCTAATTTCATTCTTTTACATGTAGCTGTCCATTTTCCCAGCACCACTTATTGAAGAGGCTGTCTTTTCTCTACTGTATATTCTTGCCTCCATTATCAAAGATAAGGTGACCATAGGTGCGTGGGTTTATCTCTGGGCTTTCTATCCTGTTCCATTGATCTATATTTCTGTTTTTGTGCCAGTACCAGACTGTCTTGATTACTGTAGCTTTGTAGTATACTCTGAAGTCAGGGAGCCTGATTCCTGCAGCTCCGTTTTTCTTTCTCAAGACTGCTTTGGCTATTCGGGGTCTTTTGTGTTTCCATACAAATTGTGAAATTTTTTGTTCTACTTCTGTGAAAAATGCCAGTGGTACTTTGATAGGGATTGCATTGAATCTGTAGATTGCTTTGTGTAGTATAGTCATTTTCACAATGTTGATTCTTCCAATCCAAGAACATGGTATATCTCTCCATCTATTTGTATCATCTTTAATTTCTTTCATCAGTGTCTTATAATTTTTTGCATACAGGTCTTTTGTCTCCTTAGGTAGGTTTATTCCTAGATATTTTATTCTTTTTGTTGCAATGGTAAATGGGAGTGTTTTCTTAATTTCACTTTCAGATTTTTCATCGTTAATGTATAGGAATGCAAGAGATTTCTGTGCATTAATTTTGCATCCTGCTACTTTACCAAATTCATTGATTAGCTCTAGTAGTTTTCTGGTAGCATCATTAGGATTCTCTGTGTATAGTATCATGTCATCTGCAAACAGTGACAGCTTTACTTCTTCTTTTCTGATTTGGATTCCTTTTATTTCTTTTTCTTCTCTGATTGCTGTGGCTAAAACTTCCAAAACTATGTTGAATAATTGTGGTGAGAGTGTGCAACCTTGCCTTCTTCCTGATCTTAGTGGAAATGGTTTCAGTTTTTCACCATTGAGGACGACGTTGGCTGTGGGTTTGCCTTATATGGCTTTTATTTTGTTGAGGAAAGTTCCCTCTATGCCTACTTTCTGGAGAGTTTTTATCATAAATGGGTGTTGAATTTTGTTGAAAGCTTTCTCTGCATCTATTGAGATGATCATATGGTTTTTCTCCTTCAAGTTGTTAATATGGTGTATCACATTGATTGATTTGCTTATATTGAATAATCCTTGCATTCCTGGGATAAACCCCACTTGATCATAATGTATGATCCTTTTAATGTGCTGTTGGATTCTGTTGGCTAGTATTTTGTTGAGGATTTTTCATCTATGTTCATCAGTGATATTGGCCTGTAGTTTTCTTTTTTTGTGACATGCTTGTCTGGTTTTGGTATCAGGGTGATGGTGGCCTCGCAGAATGAGTTTGGGAGTGTTCCTCTCTCTGGCATATTTTGGAAGAGTTTGTGAAGGATAGGTATTAGCTCTTCTCTAAATGTTTGATAGAACTCGCCTGTGAAGCCACCTGGTCCTGGGCTTTTGTTTGTTGGAAGATTTTTAATCACAGTTTCAATTTCAGTGCTTGTGATTGGTCTGTTCATATTTTCTAGTTCTTCCTGGTTCAGTCTCGGAAGGTTGTGCATTTCTAAGAATCTGTCCATTTCTTCCAGGTTGTCCATTTTATTGGCATAAAGTTGCTTGTATTAATCTCTCATGATCCTTTGTATTTCTGCAGTGTCAGTTGTTACTTCTCCTTTTTCATTTCTAATTCTATTGATTTCAGTCTTTTCCCTTTTTTTCTTGATGTGTCTGGCTAATGGTTTATCAATTTTGTGTATCTTCTGAAAGAACCAGCTTTTAGTTTTATTGATCTTTGCTATCGTTTGCTTCATTTCTTTTTCATTTATTTCTGATCTGATCTTTATGATTTCTTTCCTTCTGCTAACTTTGGGGTTGTTTTGTTCTCTTTCTCTAATTACTTTAGGTGTAAGGTTAGGTTGTTTATTAGGTTGTTTATTCTTGTTTCTTAAGGTGGGATTGTATTGCTATAAACTTCCCTCTTAGAACTGCTTTTGCTGCATCCCATAGGTTTCGGGTCATCGTGTTTTCATTGTCATTTGTTTCTAGGTATTTTTTGATTTCCTCTTTGATTTCTTCAGTGATCTCTTGGTTATTAAGTAGTGTATTGTTTAGCCTCCATGTGTTTGTATTTTTTACAGATCTTTTCCTATAATTGATATCTAGTCTCATAGTGTTGTGGTCAGAAAAGATACTTGATACGATTTCAATTTTCTTAAATTTACCAAGGCTTGATTTGTGACCCAAGATATGAACTATACTGGATAATGTTCCATGAGCACTTGAGAAGAATGTGTATTCTGTTATTTTTGGATGGAATGTCTATAAATATCAATTAAGTCCATCTTGTTTAATGTATCATTTAAAGCTTGTGTTTCCTTATTTATTTTCATTTTGGATGATCTGTCCATTCGTGAAAGTGGGGTGTTAAAGTCCCCTACTATGATTATGTTACTGTCGATTCCCCTTTTATGGCTGTTAGTATTTGCCTTATGTATTGAGGTGCTCCTATGTTGGGTGCATAAATATTTACAATTGTTATATCTTCTTCTTGGATTGATCCCTTGATCATAATGTAGTGTCCTTCCTTGTCTCTTGTAATAGTCTTTATTTTAAAGTCAATCTTCTCTGATATGAGAATTGCTACTCCAGCTTTCTTTTGATTTCCATTTGCATGGAATATCTTTTTCCATCCCCTCACTTTCAGTCTGTATGTGTCCCTAGGTCTGAAGTGGGTCGCTTGTTGACAGCACATATAGGGGTCTTGTTTTTGTATCCATTCAGCCAGTCTATGTCTTTTGGTTGGAGCATGTAATCCATTTACATTTAAGGTAATTTTCAATATGTATGTTCCTATTACCATTTTCTTAATTGTTTTGGGTTTGTTATTGTAGGTCTTTTCCTTCTCTTGTGTTTCCTGCCTAGAGAAGTTCCTTTAGCATTTGTTGTAAAGCAGATTTGGTGGTGCTGAATTCTCTTAGCTTTTGCTTGTCTGTAAAGGTTTTAATTTCCCTGTCAAATCTGAATGAGATCCTTGCTGGGTAGAGTAATCTTGGTTGTAGGTTTTCCTTCTTCATCACTTTAAATATATCCTGCCACTCCCTTCTGGCTTGCAGAGTTTCTGCTGAAAGATCAGCTGTTAATCTTACGGAGATTCCCTTTTGTGTTATTTGTTGTTTTTCCCTTGCTGCTTTTAATATTTTTTCTTTGTATTTAATTTTTGATAATTTGATTAATATGTGTCTTGGCGTGTTTCTCCTTGGATTTATCCTGTATGGGACTCTCTGTGTTTCCTGGACTTGATTAACTATCTCCTTTCCCATATTAGGGAAGTTTTCAACTATAATCTCTTCAAATATTTTCTCAGTCCCTTTCTTTTTCTCTTCTTCTTCTGGGATGGGACCCCTATAATTCAAATGTTGGTGCATTTAGGTTGTCCCAGAGGTCTCTGAGATTGTCCTTAATTCTTTTCATTCTTTTTTCTTTATTCTGCTCTGCAGTAGTTATTTCCACTATTTTATCTTCTGGGTCACTTATCCGTTCTTCTGACTCAGTTATTCTGCTATTGATTCCTTCTGGAGAATTTTTAATTTCAATTATTGTGTTGTTCATCACTGTTTGTTTGTTCTGTAGTTCTTCTACATCCTTGTTAAGCATTTCTTGTATTTTCTCTGTTCTATTTCCAAGATTTTGGATCATCTTTACTATCATTATTCTGAATTCTTTTTCAGGTAGATTGCCTATTTCCTCTTCATTTGTTAGATCTGGTGGGTTTTTGCCTTGCTCCTTCATCTGCTATGTGTTTGTCTGTCTTCTCATTTTGCTTAACTTACTGTGTTTGGGGTCTCCTTTTCGCAGGCTGCAGGTTCGTAGTTTCCGTTGTTTTTGGTGTCTGTCCCCAGTGGCTAAGTTTGGTTCAGTGGGTTGTGTAGGCTTCCTGGTGGAGGGGACTGGTGCCTGTGTTCTGGTGGATGAGGCTGGATCTTGTCTTTCTGGTGGGCAGGTCCACATCTTGTGGTGTGTTGTGGGGTGTCTGCGACCTTATTATGATTTTAGGCAGCCTCTCTGCTAATGGATGGGGTTGTGTTCCTGTCTTGCTAGTAGTTTGGCATGGGGTGTCCTGCACTGTAGCTTGCTGGTCGTTGAGTGGAGCTGGGTCTTGGCATTGAGATGGAGATCTCGCGTTTGATATTACATGGAGCTGGGAGGTCTGTTGTGGACCAGTGTCCTGAACTTGGCTCTCCCACCTCAGAGGCACAGCCCTGACACCTGGCTGGAGCACCAAGAGCCTGTCATGCACACGGCTCGGAATAAAAGGGAGAAAAATAAGAAGGAAAGAAAAAACAAGATAAAATAAAATAAAATAATTAAAATAAAAAATAATTATTAAAAAAAATTTTTTTTAGTAATAAAAAAAAGAGAAAGAAGGAAGAGAGCAACCAAACCAAAAAACAAATCCACCAATGATAACAAGTGCTAAAAAGTATACTAAAAATTTGTATGGAAACACAAAAGACCCCGAATAGCCAAAGCAATCTTGAGAACGAAAAATGGAGCTGGAGGAATCAGCCTCCCTGACTTCAGACTATATTACAAAGCTACAGTAATCAAGACAGTTTGGTACTGGCACAAAAACAGAAATATAGATCAATGGAACAGGATAGAAAGCCCAGAGATAAGCCCACGCACATATGGTCGCCTTATCTTTGATAAAGGAGGCAAGCATATACAGTGGAGAAAGGCAGCCTCTTCAATAAGTGGTGCTGGGAAAATTGGACAGGTACATGTAAAAGTATGAAATTAGAACACTCCCTGACACCATACACAAAAATAAACTCAAAATGGATTAAAGACCTAAGTGTAAGGCCAGACACTATCAAACTCTTAGAGGAAAACATAGGCAGAACACTCTATGACATAAATCACAGCAAGATCCTTTTTGACCCACATCCTAGAGAAATGGAAATAAAAACACAAATAAACAAATGGGACCTAATGAAACTTAAAAGCTTTTGCACAGCAAAGGAAACCATAAACAAGACCAAAAGACAACCCTCAGAATGGGAGAAAATATTTGCAAATGAAGCAACTGACAAAGGATTAATCTCCAAGATTTACAAGCAGCTCATGCAGCTCAATAACAAAAAAACAAACAACCCAATCCAAAAATGGGCAGAAGACCTAAATAGACATTTCTCCAAAGAATATATACAGATTGCCAACAGACACATGAAAGAATGCTCAACATCATTAATCATTAGAGAAATGCAAATCAAAACTACAATGAGGTATCATCTCACACCGGTCAGAATGGCCATCATCAAAAAATCTACAAACAATAAATGCTGGAGAGGGTGTGGAGAAAAGGGAACACTCTTGCACTGTTGGTGGGAATGTAAATTGATACAGCCACTATGGAGAACAGTATGGAGGTTCCTTAAAAAACTAAAAATAGAACTACCATACGACCCAGCAATCCCACTACTGGGCATATACCCTGAGAAAACCATAATTCAGAAAGAGTCATGTACCAAAATATTCATTGCAGCTCTGTTTACAATAGCCAGGACATGGAAGCAACCTAGGTGTCCATCATCGGATGAATGGATAAAGAAGATGTGGCACATATATACAATGGAATATTACTCAGCCATAAAAAGAAATGAAATGGAGGTGTTTGTAATGAGGTGGATGGAGTTAGAGTCTGTCATACAGAGTGAAGTAAGTCAGAAAGAGAAAAAGAAATACAGTATGCTAACACATATATATGGAATCTAAGGGAAAAAAAAAAAGGTCATGAAGAACCTAGTGGCAAGATGGGAATAAAGACACAGACCTACTAGAGAATGGACTTGAGGATATGGGGAGGGGGAGGGGTGAGATGTGACAGGGTGAGAGAGTGTCATGGACATATATACACTACCAAATGTAAAATAGATAGCTAGTGGGAAGCAGCCGCATAGCACAGGGAGATCAGCTCGGTGCTTTGTGACCACCTAGAGGGGTGGGATAGGGAGGGTAGGAGGGAGGGAGATGCAAGAGGGAAGAGATATGGGAACATATGTATATGTATAACTGATTCACTTTGTTATAAAGCAGAAGCTAACACACCATTGTAAAGCAATTATACTTCAATAAAGATGTTTAAAAAAAAAAAAAAGATGTAGGAAAAAAAAAGTATACTAAAAAAAAAAAAAAAAGAAAAAACGGACAGAGAGAACCCTAGAACAAATGGTAAAAGCAAAGCTATACAGACAAAATCACACACAGAAGCATACACATACACACTCACAAAAAGAGAAAAAGGGAAATATATATATATATATATATATATATATATCATTGCTCCCAAAGTCCACCTCCTCAATTTGGGATGACTCGTTGTGTATTCAGGTATTCCACAGATGCAGGGTACATCAAGTTGATTGTGGAGATTTAATCCGCTGATTCTGAGGCTGCTGGGAGAAATTTCCCTTTCTCTTCTTTGTTTGCACAGCTCCCAGGGTTCAGCTTTGGATTTGGCCCCGCCTCTGCATGCAGGTGGCCTGAGGGCGTCTGTTCTTCGCTCAGACAGGACAGGGTTAAAGGAGCAGCTGATTAGAGGGCTCTGGCTCACTCAGGCCGGGGGGAGGGAGGGGTACGCATGCGGGGTGAGCCTGCGGCGGCAAGAGGCCTGCGTGACGTTGCATCAGCTTGAGGCGCCGTGTGTTCTCCCAGGGAAGTTGTCCCTGGATCACGGGACCCTGGCAGTGGCGGGCTTGCACAGGCTCCCAGGAGTGGAGGTGTGGATAGTGACCTGTGCTCACACACAGGCTTCTTGGTGGCGGCAGCAGCAGCCTTAGTGTCTCACGCCCGTCTCTGGGGTCCGTGCTGATAGCCGCGGCTCGCGCCCATCTCTGGAGCTCCTTTAAGCGGTGCTCTGAATCCCCTCTCCTCGCGCACCAGGAAACAAAGAGGCAAGAAAAAGTCTCTTGCCTCTTCGGCAGCTCCAGACTTTCCCGGACTCCCTCCTGGCTAGCCGTGGCGCACTAGCCCCCTTCAGGCTGTGTTCACGCCGCCAACCCCAGTCCTCTCCCTGGGATCCGACCTCCGAAGCCTAAGCCTCAGCTCCCAGCCCCCGCCCGCCCCGGCGGGTGAGCAGACAAGCCTCTCGGGCTGGTGAGTGCTGGTCGGCACCGATCCTCTGTGCGGGAATCTCTCCGCTTTGCCCTCCGCACCCCTGTTGCTGCGCTCTCCTCCGTGGCTCCGAAGCTCCCCCCTCCGCCCCCCCAGCAGTCTCCGCCCGCGAAGGGGCTTCCTAGTGTGTGGAGACCTTTCCTCCTTCACGGCTCCCTCCCACTGGTGCAGGTCCCGTCCCTATTCTTTTGTTTCTGTTTTTTCTTTTTTCTTTTGCCCTACCCAGGTACGTGGGGAGTTTCTTGCCTTTTGGGAAGTCTGAGGTCTTCTGCCAGCGTTCAGTAGGTGTTCTATAGGAGTTGTTCCACATGTAGATGTATTTCTGATGTATTTGTGGGGAGGAAGGTGATCTCCACATCTTACTCTTCTGCCATCTTGAAACTAACTCCCCTTCCCTTTTAAGTCCTAGACCCCTACCCCCTTTTCCATAATCCAGGATGACATGTATACCTCCTTTTGCTTCACTGTGTTTGGAATCTCTCCTTTTATGTGGATTCCCTGTAACTTGAAAATTAAATTTTATTTTCTCCTGTTAATCTGTACCATGTCAGTTTAATTATTAGTCCAGCAAGAAGAACTGGGTAGGGTAGAGGAAAATTTTCCCTCCCTGATAAACTGTTGAGGGGATTAAATTAGGTAATATATTTGAAGCATTTAATAGAATGCTTGGCATGCATTAGGCATGCAATTAAATTGGCTAGTAATATTGATAGAAGTAAAAACAAAGCAAATTTAAGACAAGAATTGCTAGGTGTTACAATCAGCAGCATATTGCCATATTGATGTTACGAGATTTTATTTGTGAGTGCTTTATATTCATTTCATTTAGGAATTACAGCCTGTCTATCTTTGAAAGGACCTTAGAAAAATTACAAAAAAAAAAAAAAAATCTTAAGGGAGGATAGAGTCAACATGAATAAAATCACATTTAATTAACATTTCCCCCCTTACCTAGTCCAGTGCTTTGTACATAGTTCACATACAAGTAATCCCTAATGAATAAATAAATAATGGAATGGAAAGATGAGTAGAAGTATGCATGCATAAATGAAAAGCATTCTGGATCATCTGAAAGATGCAGAAAGATTATATTTTCAACATCTGACTTGAGCAGGTTGCCACATTTCAGCAATAGTTCTAAAGGGAAGGAAAAGTAGGACAAAAAAGAGAAATATTTAGGTATCTGCTTTTACTTCTTTCCTAAGGGAAAGAAAACATTTTTTTCCCCCGACATTAAGTGTGAGCAGAATTTCCTCTGTAGCTTATGCTACAAAGGAAAAAGATTCTAGTTTCTCCTGGTTTTGCCACTATCTAGCCATATGAGCTTAATCTCCCTAGAACTTTGTATTCCTCAGTTGTAAAATGAAGGAGTAGAACAAGAGTACTGACAAAGTTTCTTTTACCTTCAAATTTTTGTAATTTAGATAAAGGAGATTATTTAAAGCTACTGCATCAAGGAGCAGGAGGGGATTAGTTTATGAAAATGCAAGCTAATAAGTCAAATCTATTCTCCTGTAGTGGGATATAACTTTTGCTTCTGACCTCCTGGCCACTGTTAATCACAAAGGATCATTCACTCCTTGATCAGCTGGAGGCAATGGAACTCAGACTGGATATGAACAGACTGACTTTAAATCTCAGCGCTTGCTACTTACTAGCTGTGGCCAGATGATCTCTCTGTTCCTCTTTATCCTCATTTTGTAGTAAGTAGTAATAAATAGTATATACTTTCTAAGCTTAATTGAGGGGTTGAATGAGTTACTGTAATATGTGTAGTAGGAGTGTGGCACAGTAAGCACCAACAAATGTCAACTATTAATATTGAAGCTCAGACTTGGTTAGAGGAGTTTTCTAGAAGATGAATGGACAGCTGATTTGTCTCTGTAAGTCTGCCCTACTAGACACAGGTCCTTTGATGGCAAAAGCTATGCCTTTATTTATTCTTCAGCACTAGTTGACAACCAATATATTTGTTGAGCTACGTCTATGTCACAGGCACTGTATAAGCATAGACAATGCATTAAAGAGCAAAATTTGTACATGGACCATACCCTCAAAGAGCTTGATTGGGACAGAAATGAACAAAACCATCCAAGTAAATGCTTAATTTCATTGATTTACTTAATTTGTTTTTGTTGTATAGTTACATGACTAATTATAACCAATTTTATGCTTATAAATATTTAAGAAAAACATAATAAAACAAAATTTTTAACAGGGATAGATATATTACTTGATACAGTTCATTGTTTTTGCCTTCTGCCTTCATATTTAGTCTAAGAAAGCCAACGTGGTCTACATTCTTTAAGACAGCCTTGTGAACCTCTCTGACATACTAAAGCTGAGGTTTTTATTCATTCAAACACCACTATTCAGCACTGTTCCTAATACTGGATGAACATACTTCAATGAACATAAAAGATCCCTATTCTCAAGAAATTTATATTCTACTTTGGAGAGACAGACAATTACCTAGAAAATAAATGAATACATAAATAAGTAGAACTATCTTATAGTGAAAAGTGCTTTGCAGGGAATTAAAAACTGGGTAAGTGATAATATGGTAGCATATGTCTTGGTGATGGTATTAGGTTGAGTGATTAAGAAAAAGTCTCTTGAAGGAAGTGACATGTGAGCTGAAAGCTGATTGATGAGAAGGAGCTTTTCATGGCAGGCACTCATGGAGGAAGAGAATCCCAGGCAGAGGCAGTGATTAATGCAAAGGTCCAGAAATGGGAACTTAGCACGTCGGAGGAGGAACAGAAAACTCAGTGAGGCTGGAATGCAGTGAGTAAGCAGGAGAAAAGAGCTTACAGCAGAAAGAGGAAGAATTCAAATCATCTAGGACTTTGTAAGATAAAATAGGGAGTTGAATTTTATTCTAGGTGAAATGGATAGCTATTGGAAGTTTTTAAGCAGGGGAAGGGCTATCTGATATGTAATTTAGGAAGAACTTTCTAAAATTTAAGATGACTGTAAAGATTATAAAAGGGCAAAAAAAAAAAAAAAATAGAACGGAAAGCATTAAGAAGTTGTGTCAGTGCTTCATACACCAGATAATGGTGGTTGCCATGGAGATTTTAAAAATAGAAAGAGTTAGGGTTTATTTTAAAGGTAAGGTCCAGAGGAACTCCTGATACATTGGATGTAGTAGGTAAGGAAAAGAAAACAAACAAACAAACACAATTTTTTTTTCTAAATTAATAATCACAATTTATTTAATAATCATTTCATATTATAGACTTAAGTGTTACATTTCATCTTAGAGGCCTGTAATCCACAAGTAGTATAAAATGGGATTTATATATATCTTAGCAGGAATTTAAAGTGATGTAATAATCACTGTTAATGATTTTCACTTTTAAAAATGAACTGTAAAGAAATACATTTCTATCAAACTTAACAGGACTCCTTCATAGCCCAAAGAAGTGTAATTTAACTCAAAATTTTAACAAGTAAGTTATTAAAAGAAAATGTATAATATAAATTAAAATGCATCTTAACAAGTTCCAGATATACTTATTATTAAATATAAAGATGTTAGCTCTGGTACATAAGAAAATATTTACAACTAATAAAAAGCAGATTGTAGAATATATGTGTTCTATGTATAAAAATAAGTAAAATATTTTATAGTCCAGACCAAGGGATCTTTTCTAAGCCAGCTTTTATCCATGCAACTCTATTACAATACTATCTCATTAGCATTACTGGAACATATACATGCATGGAAGAAATCTAACAATAATCTTTATTTAAAGCTCATACTGCCTTTTGAGGGCCTGCACATCTTCTAAAGTAAAATGTTTGTTTGGTGTGTCTGAGAGGTCATCAAAGAGCTGTTTAATCTGCTCCTTTTGGCCCTTGCTAATCAAGATGTGTCAACATCATCTTAAACCTTTCTGCTTTACTCAGATATAAAAGATGCTGATATACCAAAGAAGGATCTTTATCAATAAGATTATTTTTCAGAGACTGGATGAGAAGCAGGAATGTATCCCCTTCAAGTCTGTTACTCAACAACACTGGCAAGTCTTTCAGTTCAGTGATGGCTAACAGGTGTGCACAGGCTTCTTTATCTTTCCTAGTACTGATGGCGTTTATAACCTGGCCAAATTCATAGACATTGTTAGGCTTGGGGATTGGTAGTTTCTCATAGAATTCTCGGGGCCCGTTGCTTGTGTCCCCCTTCTCAGAAGCACGGGAGTCAGTGGAGACGTCCTCCGAGGTCCTTTCAGGCTCCTCTCTATGGCCTTCATTCACCTCTTGAATCTCAATTTTCCTTCTCTCCTTTTCTTTGTTGAATGATGCTGCATTATCCTGAACATTCAGGATTCTGGTGACCTCTTCCAGTTCCATTTTTGCCTCAATAATATTTGGGTCTAGTAGGAGAACTTTACGGAGATCATTTAAACTTTTCTGATAATTCTTGAGTCCTTTGTGAGCAAGAGCTCGTCTATAGCATGCTGTCACATTGCTGAGATCTATCTGAAGCGCCTGGTCACAGCCCTGCTTTGCCTCTTCAAACTGGCCCAGCTTCAAGTAACAGAGGGCTCTGTTTGTATAAATGGCACATTCCTTGTTGTTAATCTTTAAGCATTCACTGTATTTACTAAGGGCATCTTTATAGTTTTTGTCCTTTACACATCGATTTCCTTCTTCTTTAAGGGTTTTAAACATTTTTTCATCTGTGATGCCCGGTTGGTGATGGCTGCAGGAATCTCCCACTTGGTCTGGGGGCGTCTCTGCCACAGGCCGCCAAGCTCGCAATTGTGCGGAAGTGGGCACAGCAGGAATGGGCGACAGCTTCTCCCGCCAGCTTGGTCCATCCAGGGCCATTAAAATTTTTGTTATCCTGTTAACACTGTCATTTGCTATCTGGATTCCGCAGTCTATTTGCAACACTGTTTTATAATCCACATAAGCTTTCTGATACTGCTCTAAAGTTTCATAGGCCATTGCTTGTCGAAGAAGAGGCTTGATTGAGAATGTATGTAGTTCCAGAGCCCTGTTACAATCTTGAATGCAGCCACTGCAGTTTCCGTCTTTTAGGTAACATGCTGCTCTACTTGAATATAAGATACTTAGATCATCTGCACTTCCACTTCTTGCAGGCTCCAGCTGCGCGATCGCCGCGGAGTACCTGAGAGCCGCCTCGGCGAACTGCCGGTTTTTAAAGAGCTCGTTGCCCTGGCTCTTCAGGCCGGCGGGGCCGACCAGGGCGGCGGGCGGCGGCGGCGGCGGCACGCCACGTCCGGGGGACGCGCCGGGCCCAGGGGGCGCGCTGGCCGCGGGGTCCCCGGCGCCCCGCCCGCTGCCCGGGTGCCCACTGGCGCCGCCCGCCGTCGCCGGGGCCCGCGGCCGGTCCCGCTTGTACGCGCCGGCCTCCGGCGCCCGGCCCCGCCGCGGCGCGCCCCTCTCCGGCCGCCCACCGCCCTCGCTCTTGCCCGTCAGCTTCTTCTGGATGTTGCCCATGGCGCGCGGCTCGGCGGCGCGCCCGGCTGGCGCCGGCTCCGCGGCCTCTGTGGGGAGTGGATGCGAGAAGTGAGCGTTTGCATCCAAACAAACATAATTTTGAGAATTTTGGCTCGGGAAATGAGACAGAAGGTGGTGTTATCTAATCAGGTAAAGACTTACTGGAATAAGAGAAGGTTGAGTATACCAACCAGATGTTGACAAACTTTCTCTAAAGGACCAGATAATAAGCATTTTAGTATTTGAAGACTATACAGTCTCTGTTGTAACTACTCAAATCTACCACTGCAGTGTGAAATAAGCTATAGACAAAATGTAAAAAAAAAAAAAAAAAAATGATGTGGTTGTGCTCCAATCAAATTTTACTTAACAAAATTATGTGGAGGGTCAGATTTTAGTTGTAGTTGTAGTTTGCCAACAGATGGTGTAGACAAAAAATTTTGTCCAGGTCCTATTAAGTTTGAAATGTGTCTCAGACATCCAAATGAAAGTACCAAGTTGGATATTTACTACTGGAGTTCTGAGGAGAGGTCAAGACTTCAGGTTGAGATTTGGGGTTTTTCAGCATTTGGAATGTGTTGAATTTGAGCTGCAATGTTGAGTGTACAGACAAAGAAAAAAAGGAGACTCAAGGATAATGTATTGAAACACTCCAATATTTGGCCTTTTGAGGTAAAAAAGGAGCAATCAGAGAGACAGGAGGAAAAATCATCATAATTTTGTGTCAATGAAACAAAGAGAAGAAGTGATTTCCAGAAGTCATGTGTAGCCAACCATGTTGAAAGCTGCTAAAAGATTAAGTTAAGGGTAAAAATGAGGTTATTTGATTTAGCAATGTGGAGGATATTTTGATGACTAATAGTTGAATTTCTGTGAAATGTGAGAAGTGGACATAGCAATAAAAGACAATTGTTTTACAAAGTTTGGCTGGGCAGGGGAGTAGAAAATTTGGGTCACAGTGAAATACGAGCTAAAGTGATGGCTTTTCATTTAAGAATGAATGATGATAGAACATGTTTATTAGTTGTTGGGAATGAGTCATTGGAGAGGGAAGAACCGAGGTAGGCAGAAGAAAAAGAGAATACATGTAAGAATTCAATGCTGCAACAAGGAAAGATGGGCTCAAATCCAGAACACAAGGGGGTGAGGACTGACTTTGTCTCAGAATCTGGAGATTTTGGATAATTCACTTCTCTTCCTTCTTCTGGAAGCCTTATTTAATAGTTAGTGGTGTGCTAGAGCCCATTTGAATCAGCTAGAGAGCACCGGTGTAAGATATCCAGGAATTTTAACTTCTGATAACTTGAAATTGGCCATGCTGTGAGTATTTACTACAGAGTAATAAGCAAATCCTACAAATCAAGACCTTTTTTTTTTTAAAGAATGTGAGAGCATTGGACTCTTAGTCCCCTGACCTTCGTATCTGGAGACCATTACAGGGATTCCTTTGAGATGTCTTAATACTGAAGTCTCCATGTTAAAATCCCGCTATTCTAACCATTGTGGGCTATTGCTAGAAACTGGTACAGTTTCAAAGAAACTCTGAAACCAGCATATGAACTAGGACTCAAAGCACTGACTCTTCATAGTTAACTGGAGTGTTTTCAATATAAAGGGGACCTTGAACCTTAAAAAAAAATCTGAACTATGAAAATCTGTCTGGAATGAGGTTTAATCAGATGCCTACTCTCATGACAGTTTTATTCTTACTCAGTGCCTGGATTTTTGAGTTACAATTGGCCCATGGAATCAAGGTTCCCTTCTTGTGTTGTTCAAATATGCCACTTCCCATTGGCTACTGATGCCGACCTTTTCCCTGACCCTAACGCCATTTGGCTTCCCAAGCAAGGTTTGGGCAGTGGGCTCATCTTTTCTCAGTAGTGATCCCTGTTTTTATCTCTATTTGGGCTTTGCAACTCCCATCGGGATGCTGATAACTTATTATGAATTAAATGTGTTTCCCCAAAATGCATATGTTGGTTTCCTGACCTCTAGTATGATGGCATTAGGAAGTGGGAGCTAAATAGGTCCTGAAGGTAGAGCTTTTATGAATGGGATTAGTGCCCTTAGAAGAGACTTGCAAGAGTTTGCTAGGAGAATGGAAAGAGAACATGGTTGTCTGCCAAACAGGAAGTGACTTTATCAGACACCACATCTGCCCAAGCCTTCATTTTGGACTTTCCAGGTTTGAGAAATGTTAGAAATAGATGTTTGTTGTTTAAGCCACCCAGTCTATGGTATTTGTGTTGTAGCAGCCCCAAAATGATTAAGACTCAACCTATACAAACAGTGTATGAGACCTAATTACCCCATAGAGCTTCTGTATTATAAATGGGAATAATGGTTATGTATGTGAGGCACATAGAAATTCAAGCTTATTTTCATTTTTAATTACTGTAAAACAAACCAGAAACTAATTGCTACCAAGTCTTCAAACTTCATAAGTGAAACTCATGCCAGAATAAACAGATGGCCTCCAAGCCTCCTTCAAGAAGCACATCCCACCACGGTCAGGACTCGGTGGCATCCAAGTATGTGCCATAAGGGAGCTTAAAAGGCGACATTTAGATCTGCAGTCCTGCACATTATAGGCTCACATGTTTAATAGGATTGGCATGTCCTGTGCCTCTAAGTCAATTATGCTTCTAAGAGGATAGTGGAGAGAGGTAAATTAATTCTCCTGAAAGAGCCTCATTCCTCTAATTTTTAATAGTTTTCCCTAAGATTTCTCCCTGACTAAATACCTGGTTGAGATAGAGAATAGTGCAATTTGGGAAGGCAGATATTTTATCTCTTTTCTCTTCTCCAAAATATCATTAGATTGCAGAGTTCAAAAACTGTGATGCAAATATAAGTAATTACTTATAATAGTAATTACCTATTCATGATCCCATTGGTTAGACATTGTGATTGGACAGTGAATAAAATGTCCCTGCTCTAGGATCATTCTCCATCATTCTACTAACTAACAGTCTTCAGAAGTGGTGAAAGAAATGAGAAAAATTTTTTTCTTCATTACTTTTATTTTCACTCTTTTCATAAGTTTTCTCATTACCCAAGTTTACCAAGTTTATATTGCAATTTTATATTACTTACACTATTGGAGAAATGTGAAAATTAGAAGTAATGGCAAGAAAGACATCACCAGGCTAGGAGGCAAAAGAGACTTGGAACTGGAAAATCAAAACAGGTCACAAAGATTGTATTTACTTTCATTGATTCTGTCTTGTACTTTCTTGGTGAAGGACTAGAAGTCTCTAAAGAAATGTAAGTATCTATGGAATTATCTTCTTTTTAAAAATGTTATTGATCTTATAGATAATAGCACCTTATATTTGTACATGGCTAGCATTATACAGTATGTGTCCACATGTATTACATGCATTGTGTGCATTACATTTCCATTATTTTTATTTTACAAATGAGTAATGAAACCCAGAGATGAGGAACAACTTGGCTTAAGTTAAACAGACAATGAAAAACCAAGAGTGAAGTCAGTTCTTGTCAACCTGATTTCATTCCTCTTTCCTTTAACTAACAAACTCTAATCGCTTACATCGATATTCATTTATTAATTTAGTTAATAGTAAAGATTGAGACACATCCTGTACCCACTCTATGGTAGTACTGGGTGTATAGTGGTGAATAAAACACAAATTGTCCTTCCCTTATTGGGACTTAGAGCCTAGCTGGCTATAGAGAAAACAGTAACAAAAAAATGTCTAAAAAAATAACAAAACATGTAAGACAAGTGTCATAAAAAATGAGCAGCGTGCTCTTAGACAAAGAATATGGGTATGTCTTATTTGAGGTGACAAATAATAAGTGTAGGTCTCTCTAATGATGTGAAATTTAAGCAGAAACCTAGAAAATGGAAAGGGCCAAGTATATGAAAAGTGGGAGAAAAAATATTGCAGGCCAAAGGAACTTGTGTCAAGGAAAGGGTTTGATATGCTTGAAAAACTAAAAGTTTGCCACTGCAATGAAAATGGAAATAATGAGTGAGAGGATGTCAGGAGAAGTTGGAAACGTGGTCAGGGGCTAGAAGAAGGAAAGCATTGCCAGTCGTGAAAGGAGTTTACATTTTATTCTAGGTTCAGTAGGAAGTCAGTGTATTGTTTCCAGGAAAGAATGGCATCATTATTTTATGTGATTCTCTTAACAGTGCTGGTAGATAAATAAGACAAGTATTATGATGGCTGGTGGGCTAGAGCATGAAAAGATGCAGAGAGCTTAGGTAACTTGCCAAAGTTATACAGCCCTTTAGTCACAAACTTCTCATCCAGGTTTCCCTGCCTAGCCTGGTGGAAATATCCATGATAAACTTTAAGATGAGAATGAGTACCTCATGGTTTAAAAATAGCCAAACAGTTTCTGAAACTCTACTGTCAAAATGCATAAGTCCTGAGCAACAGAGAAAAAGTCAACTTTCAGCAGTGGATTGCAGTTCTCTTAGCTTTAGAGGGTTTAAAACCAAAATGCTTGTGTGGATTTTTGGCATTGGACACACTGTTTATAAGAATTGTCATTTTTAAAAAACAAGAATGTGTAATGTTTAATACAGAAGCTTTATCCACTAGTTAGTATCATGAGGATTAATTAGTTAAAGCTGCACAAATACTTTTAGGATAAAGACTGCTAACACGTTAATATATTATGTTCTTGCTGCTCTAAATCAGACATGCTGATATTGGAATTTGTTTAGAAACCTTTCACATACCTAAAGTAAAATTTTAGATTTTCTGATTTTGTTTGTTGTTGTATCCTGTAACAGTGTCTGGCTTAAAATAAGTGCTCAGTAAAATTGTGGGCCATGAAATAAATTAAAATATGACTGCATAAACCCTTTGAAAAGTGTGATTATGAAGATACTGAGTATTTTGAATTTAATTGCATTTTATGTCAATGGTTATGTCATTTACACTGTTAGTTCTCTGCATATAAAGCAGTGAAAATTAACCGAATATAGTGTATACATGTGTGTGCATGTGTGTGTAATTTATTCATCATATTGTGAAACAGTGGCAGCATAGGGGGTCAAAATGTCAGTGTTCTATTCATTGCCCTGTCTCACCACACATTAATTTATAAGGTCAAGAAGATAATCTCTTTAGAGCAGTCTTTAGAATGTTAGGATATACATTTCAAATGTTTTTAAACACGGAGATCATATAGCATAAGGACTTTATTCTTGTCTTAGCAAAAGATTTGAAATCCTGGTCACTCTATCCATGATAACTCCCCAGTTATTCTCCATATAATTCCTGTGCTTGTTTCTTTCTTGGCAATGATGCAAGCTATAATTGAATTACTTATTTGTCTACTTCCTGTCTGTCCCAGCAAAGTATACGTTCATGAGGACAGGAACCTTGTCCTTCTTATCTTTCACTTCAGAGACTTGCACAGTGCCAAGGCTCAAGGTGCTCCATAAATATTTGGAAAATGAGTCAACAGGTTAATGAGTAGACTAGGTTCAGATATGTAACTAAGGCTTCTGTTCTGTAAATCCTCATACCCTTTCCCTTTATTCTTTACATCATTTATTCTTCAACAAATATCTTTAAAAAGGCTTTATGTATCAGATACTGTATTAGGCTTTGTGTAGCAAAATGGAAATAAACATAGTCTTTGGGGAAAACAGCCTTTTAAGGGAGGCAGGAACAAAATAAGAAACACACATAAATAAAATAGTCGTAAATTATAATAATAGCGTATGGTAGCCAAATTGGGTACTGATGTATAGGATAAAGAAGGACATGGGAGTCAAGAAAGATTTGGATGGAGAACATGAATGATTTATGAGAGCCTGGGAATGAGGTCAGGGGTCAGTAAGAGACTCCAAGAAGGGACAGTCTTGGGATTTCAGAGGAGCATAAAGGAAGAAAATGAGGCTGGAATACAGTGATCAATAAAGAAAGTGAAGCATGGTAAGTTTGGAGAGGTAGAAAACTATCAGATAGGATTGCCTGATAAAATATAGGGCAACCAGTTGAATTTCAGATAAATAGTAATTTTTTTTGTATAAGTATGTCCCAAATATTTTGGGAGATATACTAAAAACTTAATTGGTGTTTATCTGAAATTCAAATATAACTGGGCATTTTATATATACAGTTGACTCTCATTATTTATAGATTCCATATTTATGAATTTGCCTCCTCGTTAACATTTATTTGTAACCCCCAAATCAATATGCGTGATGTTGTCACAGTCATTCATGGACATGTGCAGAGAATCAGAAAGTTTAACTCACCCAACATGTACTGTCCTAGCTGAAGTCAAGGCAATGCTCTACCTTCTTATTTGAGCTCTCATACTATACATGTGTCCTTTTCATAGTCTATTTAGCACCACATATTTCTTGTATATTTGTGCTTTTGCTGGTGATTTTTCTGTTCGAAGTGGTCCCCAAGCTGAAGTGCTGTCTATTGTTCCTAAGGCCAAGAAGATCATATGTGCTTTAGGAGGAAAATATGTGTGCTAGATAAACTTTTCAGGCATGAGTTATATTGCTATTGATCATGAGTTCAAATATTAAATGAATCAAATATATTTATGTATATTTAAAGAGAAACACACATAATACAAGATTATGTATTGATTGGTTGATGAAAATGTTCCAACTGGAGGCTCTCAGAAACCTAACCCTCCATTTCCCCAGGAACAATGGTTCTATATTTGCTAATTCAGTGTTGTTGGCAATTTTATAGAACAGAAGTACTGTGAATAATGAGGATCAACTCTATATCCAGCAGATATATGTAAATATATATACACACGCACAAGTGGACTGAATATATATCTATGTGTGTGTTATATTTATTTACACTTATATATTTTATATAATTTATAAATGTCTAAAACATAAAATTTTGTAACATATATAAATATATATATATATTTGTTACATATATAATTCTTAATCTGGCAACCTGAGATACCATGCAGAGCCTTTGAGACCATGGTAGGTAGTTCAGATGTCATTCTATGTTTCTATGTTCAAAAAGTCTCTGCAGTTTTATCAGCGAGAGCTTAAAAATGGAAAATAAGTTGAGAGAGGGTGAAATTTGGAAGCAGGGAGAACAATTAAGTGTCTATTGTGGTAGCCAAAGGAAGGACAGAAGATAAACTGATTTAAAGATAAACTGCTGTTGGTAAAGATAAGAAATAATAGACATTTTTGAGCTTAATTTTGAAAGTAGAATAAGACTGTGGGCAAGCCACAGCAGCCCCCTCGATAAACATGAACAGCCATATGCGTACACATGAGTGGATAGATTGGAGTGAAGGTTAAAGATGGAGGTAGTATTAGCTATCACTTTAGTTGGTCATTAGAAGAACAAAATGGGATAACACATGTAAAGAGGCTGGTGTAATTTATACTTATGGGGAATATGCAGGAAATCTAAATGCATTCTCCCACTGTGCTCACCACTCCACAGACAAATCTTATATTTTGCCATAAATATTAGTTGAAAGGATTTTTTTTCAGAAAAATGAGTTTCCAGGATAGTTATTTTTAAACAGTTCATATGACATTGTTTTAGCATCAACATAGTTTTCATATCCATGAAAAGCTGCCTGCAAGTGAGTTGGATGCTCCCTTAGGTTTAGCGGTATAGGCATGTATTTGTCAACTGTCCAAAGCTTTCTTAGTATTCCACAGGAATAAACATATAAATATTCAGATGCTCCTGTTCTTGGCCAGCATTAGCAGCATAAGGCACCAAAGCCTGCCATGTGATCCAAACCTTGTAGTCTTTAATTCAACACTAATGGCTGAGACATAAGAGCAAACACTTGTTCATGTTCCAGGGTCATCTGCTATGAAATCCGCTTGGCAGGTCAAGTTGGAGAAAATGTTGACACAGAAAATGTTAAATAAAGGTTTGCTTTAAACCTCCATACTTCATAGGGCTTAAGTTGTTTCTGGTTTATGAGTGATAAATACTGCAAGATCAGATGTTAAATAGACCCTCCCATTTCTAGCAGGCAAATGTTGGAAGAGTCCAAGGAATGTAATGGAACGCTTTTCAGTCTCAAATATAGGGGATAAAATGTTAGAAACCAGATTGTACTGGTTTGAGATTAGCTCTCATGTTAAATGAAATGGTTTTCCTGAATTAATTAATTAAACAATAGAATGCATACACATTATTTATTCAAATCGTTTGTATGTATAAAATGCATAGTTTAGTGTAATGCAGTTTTGAAACATTAAGATAGAATGGCACAAAGAAAAAGACAGGAGGAAAAAAACCCTGTAGTTTCTAAATGTCTGCTCAAAGTTCTCTCAATAAGAAATCAATAACTATTCGAAACATCAGTCATGTCTACTAATTTAATCATGTACCCAGTCAGTAGAGTCAGAAAGAAAAAGAGTCAAATTCAGTTTGTGGTATGTGCATATGGGCGCACGCACCTGCACATACATAGGGATTGAGAAAGTATGGTTGGGGAAGGGGGTGGCAGGTTACATTTCTACCTGAGACATAGAATGCTGCTTTTGTTGGCACCCCGTCTCATAATCTAGTATTCAAGTCCAGATCAAATTTCATGCAAAGTGATTCCATCTTCATAAATAAAAATATGTCACCAGACTTAGAAGGGCAACACTATTCTCTTCAAGCTTTTGGCAAGGATGTTCAACATTTTATTTGAGCCAGATGGACCTGATCAGCAGATATAGTGTCACTCAGAGTAAGTTTGTGTGTATTCAAGGAAAAGGGAGGAAAGAGGCAAGACATAACCATTGTTAGGCACAGATATTTGTACACCCAAGAGTCTAGGAATGCAAGCTTTTTAGCTTCTTCTGACCCTCTCTTCCAAAATGTTCATACACACACAAAAAACCCTATTTTTTTCTTATCAAGCCTTGTTGTTTTTGTTATTATTACATTTGAATAAAATTTTGAGGTTTCAAAAGAATTATTTTATAGGCTGGCTCATTGCATTTTTATATTCTAAATCCATACCACTAAGCGTGACTGTAAGGTACTTTATAATCTGACTTCTGTTTTACCTCTCTCTTGTGTGACTTTACTATACTAATAGTGTTTAATCTTCCACTCAACCCTTCTTCTTGCCCTGTGTTTGGAACTTTGTTCTTTTCCACCTAACTCTGGTTGGTAATGAGGTCTGACAGTATGACCACCATCTGGGAGCTTATTAGAAATGCAAATTATATGGCTCCAGCCTAGACCTCAGAATCAGAATTTCTGAGGTTGGGGTCCAGCATTTAGCATTTTAACAAGCCCTCCAGTCAATTCTAACGCATGGTCAAGTCTTAGAACTACCAACCTAACTTTTGGTTTAGAGGCCCAGCTCATGGTCATCTCCTACAGGAACTTATTCACAAATCTTTCTTATTGACCCAATTCCCTCCTCCTTGTGCCCTTAGTAACCCAAATACATCAATGCTTATAATTTTTATTGAAATTATTTGCTTATATTTTTGCAGTAGGGATCAAGATTCTTTTGCTACAATTCCTATGAGTAAAAACAAAACAACAGTGGCCAAAAATTTATTTTCTAATACTGGTTTCCTCATGATTTAGGTAGGCAATATAGCATGGTGATTAAGAGAATGAATTAATGTCTGGCTCTACCACTTACTACCTGGGTGACTTCGTGGGATTTGCTTTATCTCTGTGGATCTCATTTGTAAAATGGACGTAATAATGTCGCTGGACTGTTGTAAGGATTAAATGGGTTAATACATGTAAAGCACTTAGCATGGTCCCTGGTATGTAGAAAGCAGTGCCTAAGTATTCCTCCCCATTCTCTCTCTGTTCTCCATCTGGGACCACAATAATAAATATTTTAGACTTTTATTCCCATGCCCTATGTTTCTTATGTTCTTTTCTGGATTTTTCCTTATTTTTATTTTCTTCTTAATGCTTCAGTATATGTCTCTCCTGACCTACTTACCAGTTCATTAATCCTGTTGTCAATTGTATCTAACATGTTGTTCTTTGAATCTGAGTCCTTAATTATATTTTTTATATTTTACATTTCAAAATTTTAATTTATTTTATAGTTTACAGTTAGTGTTGCCAAATAAAAGAAAGGGTTCCCAGTTAAATATAAATTTCAGATAAGCAAGAAATAATTTTTAGTATGAGTATGTCCTCAATATTTTATGAGACATACTTTTACTAAAAAAGTATTTGCTGTTTATCTGAAGTTGAAATTTGACTTGAAATTCTATATTTTTATTTGCTAAATCTGGCAATCCTATTTCCAGTTCTCTACTAAACATTTTTATGACTACACAATTTTTTAGTACATAAAGCACTGGTATTTAAAAATCTGTGTATCCAAATATCTGGAAGTTATCCAGGGAATCTGTTTTATTTTATTTTTCTTTCTCTTAGTTTTGATTATATGGACTTGTCTACTGGTGCTGTGGGCAGAATTCTAAGACAGCTCCCAAGATTGCTGACCCCTGGTGTATATGCCCTGTGTAATCTTCTCCCTTGAATGAGAGAGGGAACTGTGACTGTGATGCGGTATTATTCCCCTGATTGTATTATTTTCTATGACAAAGGGATTTTACAAATGTAATTAAGGTCCTTAATCAGTTGATTTTAAATTAATCAAAAGAGGTTTTATTCTTATTCATTCTAAATCAGATGAATAGGTCAGAGTTGTTTGACCTAATTATATAAACTCTTTGAAAGTGGGTTTAGAGCTCAAGGACAAGAGAAGTCAGAGAGATTTAAAGCAAGGGAGGTGCTCTTTGCTGGCCTTGAAGACAAAGTAAATTTCCATGTTGCGAGAGGGACTATGAAGGGGGGCACATGGGAAGAAACTGCGGACAAATGTTAGGGACCTGTAGCATCTCCCAGACAATAGCCAGTAAGAAAACAGCAACGTCAGTCCTGTAGCCACACAGAACCAAAACCTGAACATTCTTAAGAGAGGACCCCCAGCCTCAGATGGGATCACAGCCACGGCTGACACTTTGATTTCAACATTGGAGACCCTGAACAAGGGACCCATATAATCTGTGCTGACAGTGGAAACTGTGAGAGAGTAAGTTTGCGTTTCTTTTCTACTGATTTTTAGTGTGAGAACTGGCCTATATCAAACTAGCTTACCATTATAAACTACAGAGATTTCATATAAAATTTTAACAATTCTAACTTGAGAAATACAGTCAATCCAAATAGATCCACTCTAGATACATCATTGTTTATAAAGATAATCTTGACCCTACAAATATGAGTGTCTAAAAGTACTCGGTTACGAAATGAGAGAAAATCAAACTTTTTGAGTAAATATGGAGGGTTATTAGGAGACGGATATTAGATTCTTAGATCTGTAAACAGTTGTCATACAGGATTTATTTTTAAAAGCATACTCCCAGTTTGAATTCAATATGGTAAACTAGACTTACATATTTACTTCACTACTGAGAGTCCACTGGAAAAAAAAGTAATAATGGAAATAACTTTAGAAATGCAAAGGAAAAGAAAGCATACCAAAAAAAGGAAACATTTCAACAAATTTCTAGGTGTTGTAAAATGGATAGAATAGGTAGAAAAATTATTTTCCTTAGAAGTGGGAGAATCTGCCCAACAAAACCCCTTTCCAGCCTTTGACTTCAGAGTAATCAGGTACTGAAAGTTCAGGAACACAATGGGAGCAGAAACCAGAAATTAATTGGAAGGTCCTATAAATTGTCACAACTCGACAATATTTTCTCTCCCAAAGGAGCATAGAGGGTAAACGACAAAGATGTTTACCATGGAGGAAACAATATCCCAAAAGCAAATGACTCTTCTCTAAAAGAACTGGATTATCTCCTTAGGAAAAGGTAAGGTCTTTAATGAGGACACTAGTTCTTTTCTTATCTGAGCATTTTGGGGAATCTGTGGCCAGTATCACTGTCCTTTTAAAGTATGAAGTGACAACCAAAGATCACTAAAAGCAGCAACTTGAAAGAGTAGGAACAAGAGAAATAAATAGACAAGCTTTTTTCAAAGGAAACAGACCTAATTTATAGGAAAAAAATTAAAGTTATAATCTATACAGAAAGATTTAAAAACCTATTACAACCATAAAAAATGAATGGTATGCTATAAAATTTTAAAATCAAGAAAGTTCTCTTAGAGAGTAAGAACATAATTGTCAAAAATTAACGATAGAACTTCTAAATAAAGTTGAATAATTCTTACGATATATGAGGAAAGGAAAAAGACAAAAATGGGACAAACTCAGAAGGTTCGATATTGCAGAGAGGACATTAGAAATAAAGAATAGGAAATAATAGAACATAATTTTGCAGAGATGAAGAAAGACCTAAACCTTCAGAATTGAACCCAGAGCATGCAGCAAAAAAAATTTAAAGAACCCAGACATGTTATCTTGAAATTTCATAACACTAAAAATAAAAAGAAAGTCCCAAAAATGTCCTGAGAAAAGAAAAGCGAGTTCACTACTAATGAGAAGAGCATCAAAGTCTCATCAGCTATTGTGAATGCTGAAAGTTATGGACAGATAAATTTAAATTTGGGAGGATTGAGAAGGAAGTAAAGGAGGGAGGGAGGGAGAAAGGGAAGAAAGAAAAGACATTTTCAGACACCCAAGTAGAAAGAAAATAATCTCCTGTTTGCCCACCCTTTTATAGAGATAGCCCTCATAACAACCTAAAATCAGAAACAGAAGACTTTATTTCTGGAGAGGAAGAGGGTGGGAGAGAGACTGTGGTTACGGTTACTTTTATTTTATTTCAAACCCCTCTGCAGCCATTAGGTTTGTAACTAGTGTTTATCTTAAGCATGCCCTGATTTAAGGAATTGAAATTAATTAATTAATTATGTTAAATGTCAATTTGACCTGAAAAACTTCAGCCCGACCAACAGAAGCACCTTATTTTGATTTTTGTATATGCAATTAGACTAATTCTGATTGATCATTTAATTATACTACTCTCTTAGTTGTCTGTAACCTCAGTCCTGATATAAATAATCAGAGTAGTCAGTACATTTCATAATTATTCAGCATAAATCCTTTCTTTGTGATACAGTCTCCCTTGTCAAACTCCCTTTAAAAAAATATCTAAAGATATTCTCTTCATCATACCTGACATGTAACATCTGTGGCTAGTATAAGACAACAAAGGGAATATGCACAATAAAGCTTGCTAGAAAGAAATTTAATTTGAAAAATATATTTTATTTTCACAGGTGGCTGTATATTGCATCTTGTCATAAAATCGAAATGATGTGCTTGGTGTTGGCGTGTATTTGAAACAATAAAGGACTTGTACAGACATCAAATACCACGTTTTGCTTCTTCATTTTACTGAATTCCAGAGTCACTGTAATATGCTGTTGTATGAAAGAATCTCTAACGGGGTACAATTATAGTTTTGTTATTTAATCTTTGAGAGATCACTGGGATTATCTAATTCAATTAATTTATGCATCTCTTGTCTGAACAATTGATTACACCATTAGATTCAGACTTTCACAAAAAAGCATTAAATATAACACAGACTGAGCTAAAAACAGCCAGCTAAATTATCACTTGGCCTTGTGTGCAAGGTATATTTTTGGCCACAGGGATATAGTGGTTAACAAGATAGATAAATAGATAATGCACCTTCCTTCATGGAGCTTCCATTCTAGTAATTTTGGTTTTGCAAAAGGATGACAATAAAAGAGAAAACGGGGGGCAAATGGAGCCCATGTTCAAATACTAAGCACATATCATTTGCATTTTTAAAACAGCATTAATCAGATGACAAAGGATCTCAATTTTTTAATTTTACTTGATGAACATATTCAGGTTTTTCCTCCCAAGAGGAAAAAAATTATACTTGGGACTATATAATTTCTCTGAAAGATGTAGTTGGTCAGAAGTCTCCCCTCCATCTCTAGAGGGAAAGGTAGTTCATGAGAAATCCTTTCCTTGTGTTTCTTTCAACTGTACTAAGAGATGCAAAAATATGTAACTAAGCCTTGAGAAGATGGAGACTATGTCAGGAAGAAAGAGATATCCAGAGAGGCCTTGAAAAGATAAAGAAAAGTAGGTACACAAGCCAGAGGCAGGGCTAAGTACTTGCTCCAGATCTCCAAGTTCATCTGAGACCAACAAGAACTGCTAGAAGTCCCTAAAGACCATTACAACCCCCTTGTCCTTGATGCTGTGCAACCACATACATCCCACTGTAACTACTTAGTGTTCTTTTAGATATTCACCCTGAACTGAAGCATTTAATTTCCTTCTCTGCTTCCACTGATGGTACCCAAACTCTCTTACTCATTGGGGTGATTTTGTGGAACTTCTTGCTCCTGCCTTTTCTTCTGTGAGTGTCTTTGGCTAAAACATTCACTTGTTGAAATCCCAAATGTTCCTCAGTTTTAAATGAAATTTCGCTTCAACTTTGACCATGCCCTTGATCCCTCTAGCTGGAGGGATCTGTCCTTCAACTTCACCATCATGTCATGTCACTCATATAAGATATTTCACATTTTCCAATATCTTGTAGATATTACTAACAATTGTTTATCTCTTCAAACCATCATCAAATTTCCTTGAAGTGCAGGGGTATGTTTTGTTCGGATGGAAAGAAGCCAGATAGAATTTAATGAGTTTTGAACTGGACTATGAATGCTGACTGTCACTACCAATCTCTATGATCATATTTAAAATCCTTAATGATTCTGAATGCAAATTTGTCATCTATAAAATGAAGGTGCTTCATCAAAATAGCTGTGTGATCCTACTTCTGCTCCACAGTGCCTAACATACTACTTTTAATATGGTAGGCCATTATAAGCATTTATGGAATTGTGAATAAATTTACTTCAAGAGTAAATGATTCAGGGTGATAAAAAGGTATTTGTCTTTCTCTTTCTGACTTGCTTCACTTAGTATGATCATCTCTAGGTCCATCCATGTTGCTGCAAATGGCATTATTTCATTCTTTTTTTGTGGCTGTATAGTATTCCTGTGTGTGTGTGTGTGTGTGTGTGTGTGTGTGTGTGTGTGTGTATCCCATCTTCTTTATCCATTCGTCTTTGATGGACATTTAGGTTGTTTCCATGTCTTGGTTATTGTAAATAATGCTGCTATGAACATTGGGGTGCATGTATCTTTTCAAATTAGAGTTTTGTCTGTATATATGCCGAGGAGTAGAATTGCTGGATCATATGGTAGTTCTATTTTTAGTTTTTTAAGGAACCTCCATACTGTTTTCCATAGTGGCTGCACCAATTTACATTCCCACCAACAGCGTAGGAGGCTTCCTTTTTCTCCACACCCTCTCCAGCATTTATTATCTGTAGACTTTTTGATGATGGCCATTCCAACTGGTATGAGGTGTTTTGATTTGTATTTCTCTAATATTAGCAATATTGAGCAATTTTTAGATATGTTTTGTTTTTCTCTCTCTGTATATTGCACTTTTCCACTCATTGAGATTGTGCTTATTGGCTTAATGGATGGATACAGCAGGGAACAAGCTTGAAACAGCCAAAAGGGCTTCCTGGCTCTTTCTAAGCCTCAGTAAACAGAAGCAGTGCAATGGACATAAAGAAAGTGCTTGCCTCAGAGATAGAACCATAGCAAAGATGATGGGAAATGATGAAAGTAGAGAGGATAGTAGGTCCAGGGCTGAACTTCTGAAGAGGCATCAAGACCTGAGAAAAAGGGTACATGGTGCATAGAGATGAACAGAGGCAAAAGCCATAGACAAACAGAGAACCATGAGCCTTGATGCTATTATTGTCTCATTACTGACTGGTGCCGATGACTCATTGACCTTTACTCCATCTTGGCACTACTTAAGATTCCATATGTACCCACAACACATTTTAAGTTTGGAGGAACCCTGAAAAAAACTGAGGTTAAATTTTACATAGTCTTGGTGGGATTAAAATATGAATAGTCTTTAAAAATATATAACATGTTTTTGCACATCAATGTATATAGGCTGAGATTCATGTCTTCAAAACACAATGAAAGGGCTTTACAAACTGTAAATTGCTACCGAATAACTCTAGCTCTTTTGAGTGCAAAGCTTTGCTCTACAGACCTGACAGTGGGATCTTCTGAACTTTGCTAATCTGAACTGCTGCTCTCCAGGCCTAACATGATTCTGAGATATCTGAAAGACTCCCTATCTATTGGCTCAGTTAATTCTTATTCTTTTTTGTTGTTTTTCTGTCAGCAATCCTGTGGAAAAGCAACGCTGAGATTTACAGTCATTTCTCTGTCAGTTATGCTTACTAATTTTTGGATATCATTATAAAATATCACATTTGCATGATGAATTCCCACTTAGTATGTTCCAACAGTGACTCATATTCTCTTTTAACAGAAGGGTAAAGTATTTTTAATCTCATTTTTGAGTGAAGCCAAACATTAATATTTTTCCTGGTGTACAGACCAGTAACTTGAGGCATGATCCTATTGCTAGTGGTTGACAAAGCCTAGTCAACCAGGAACTCCAAACTAAACTTCTGTCTGTAGATCTTAGGCTCTTTTTACTACACGTTGTGGCTTAAAAACTATTGTTTTCCTGGGAATTCCCTGGTGGCGCAGTGGTTAAGACTCTGCTCTCCCAGTGCTGGGGGCCCAGGTTCCATCCCTGGTCAGGGAACTAGATCCCGCAAGCATGCCACAACTAAGGAGTCCACCTGCCGCAACTAAGACCCGGCACAACCAAATAAATAAATATTAAAAAAAAATAAGCTTGCTTTAAAAACAACAACAACAACAACTATTGTTTTCCAGCCTTCTCATTTCTCATTTCTGTTCCATTCTCCTTTTAGGAATGGTGTATTCCAGCAGCCAACCAAAAGATCTCCAAATGGCCAAAGCCAGAACAATGTGAGTAACAAAATGAAAGTATTGGACTATAAGGCAAATTCTAACATAAACATTAATGAGTCCAAAATGAAATAAGTGATGATTTAATTATATTTAATAAATAGATAAATCAATGAATAAGGAGAGTACACAAGTTTTCAGTGTAGAAGAATGTCAAATAAATCATATAGATACTCTCCCCTTTCACCTCAGGAAGGCAAAGCATAATGCCCTGCTTCATAAATGCAGGCTGTTTAGTAACTTCCTTCCAAACTGTGCAGTGCACAAAGGGGGAAAAAGTAACTTTACAGTGGACCTGACAAACATTACCTCAGCCAAGTGATCAAGGTCAACCTCAGCAGTGATAAGTCATGTTGATACTATGCACCCTTGAACTGGTGTGATGGGAATGCACTTTACTTTTGTGGTCTTCCTCTCAAAAACCTGTATCTCAGTCTAATCATGTGAAAAACGGCAGACATACCTCAGATGACCAATGTTGTACAAAATGCTTAACCAGTGCTACTTAAAAATGTTAAGATCATCAAAAACAAGGAAAGCCTAAGAAATGGTCACAGTCAAGAGGAGCTTAAGGAGACATGACAAAGAAATGTAATGTGGTATCTGGAAACAGAAAAAGGACACCAGATAAAAACTAAAGAAATCTGAATATAAATTATAGACTCTAGCTACTGATAATGGCTTATTAATTGTACTATAGTAATGTAAGATATTAATAATAAGGGAAATTGGGAGGGAAGAGGAACTCTGTACTATCTTTGTAATTTTTCTATAAATGAAAACTATTCTAAAATTTTTTAAATGGCATATTTTTCTTTCTGTATAATCATCTGCACAGCCTCCTTGCACTGTAATATCTACTCTTATTGTCCTATATAACATTGACCAAATTTTCATTCTAACTTTATGCTAAAGAATCAATTAATTTTTCAAAACATGTTGATAATCTGAGGAAAATAGGATATAGATTTGAGGTCTAGCTTGCTCTCCTCCCAAGCAGAAAAATGCCAAATCTTGCCAACCACCAAATCCATGGTAATTCCCCACAGAAATAGCAAGTCCACTTTAAAGATTTATTTACAAAGCAGAAACCCCAATCTCCTCTCCTTCTAACTGCCTCCAGCTGCAGGGAATTACCAGAAAGGGCTTAATACCCTAACAATCTAATCAATTCCAAACTGAAAACTTCATTTTGCTTTTAAAAGATTAGCACTGCCCATTTATACTTTCTGCCTACACAGATTTAAAATAGATATTGCATGGCCATGCCATTCAATTGATTACAAAATTAATCCACGTAAAGGGGAGAGAAAAATGAGCTTGAATGGACTTTTTGCTTTGTAAAGTAGACTCTAGCCGTAGGATAGAGACAAAAGCCTGAGAGATTTGGAAACGTATTCAGCAGGGCAGATAGAGGCACAATCTGAATATTACGACCACGAGAAATAGGAACAGCTTCCTGCCAACACGACTTTCAGAACAGCGTTTTGCTTCTGGGAAGAAACTTCTTGGTATATCCAGTGCTGTCCTAGCCCTACCTCAGAAATACCAATTCCGTGTGGAAGTGCAATAGTAAATTGACTTTCTTTAAGGATTTTATGGTCAGTGTCAAGTCACTGACTGTCTTCTGTGGTTCTGAGGCTTCTCTGCTAAAGGAGATGTGGGAACAAGCTCGTCAAGCAGGTGGGCTGGGATGGCAGGGAAATTGACCCGTCGCTGCCTGACACAGACCGCCCAGCTTAACTGTGCACGAGGGAGTCTGAGATCCTCTCACAAGTCGGACTACAAAGATTCAACTGCCAGAGAGAAAATGCCTTTTAAAAGGACAGCTGTCTGAATTTTTAAGAATTCTGAAAAGAGGTGAAAGTTCAAGAGCTCCTGGTTTTCTTTTCCTCTGTACTTGTTTCCCTCTGTGTGCTGTTTATGTAAAACTGCTGTAAACCAGGCTTTGGGGTTTGTCTTTTGTCCACAGTCAGTATCTTGAGAGGCTAAAATCATGAGGAGAGTCAGGAGTACTGTGTCTTAGGCCAAGTTTTTGCATTTTATAGTCCAGCTCCAGTGCTTCTCAAATTTTAATGTGCCTGGGAATCACCTGGGATCTTCTTAAAATGCAGATTCCAATTTAATACGTTTGGGTTGGGGCCTGCGAGTCTTCATTTTTAACGAATTCCCAGATGATGCTAATGCTGATGCTTTGCAAATCATGCTTTGAGTGGCAAGGGTCTAGCTAATGTATTTTTAGCCACCATACAACTATACAGAGTTTCAATGCCCAAGTCTTGGGAATGTCAGAAAGGCATCTGTCATGGGCAACGACAGAGGTTTCTTAATGTCAACCTCTTTTCTTCTCCTCGTTCATCGATTTTTTTAAAAAATCCTTCTCTTGTCCTTCCACTTACTTTATCCATAGCAATTAACATACCCCCTAGCTTCTTTTATCTTAGAAGATCATTTTTATTTCCTTTGAATGAATATATATGTTCAGACATGTTACCATATGAATTTCACCTTTTTCCAACAGCCCTCTCCAGACTTATTCAAAAGCTGAATTTCTTTCCTCTTTCTCCACCATCATCCTTAGCATAAATTTAGTAGATTATTGTGTTAAAATTGTATGTATCTTCTATCTTATATTAGGTTTATATTAAAAGCATTCTGCCATTAGCCTAACACTGGAAGGTGTCACTCCTAATTTTTTCTTCTCCCAATTACTAATGATGGCTATCAGAGCAACACTGATGTGGTAAGTAACTGAGGACTAAACACAAACACACACACACATTCTAGAAAGCACATAGGTGACTAGGTTAGTTTTTGTTCGTTTGTTTGTTTTGTTTCAAATTAAAAAATTAAGTCAATGGGAGTTGTGAATGTATAGGAATACAAAGTGGGTATGATGAGAAGAGACACTTAAATTTCACTATGAAGATATGGGTAATTTCCATAAAATTATACCAAGAACTGTTTGAATTATTTTGCCATATTATTTTACTCTTGGAAATGAGAATAAGCAAGTAAAGTGAAGGATATCCTAGTCTTCATGGCTTTATGGTATGAAAGATTTGATGTAATGTAGAGAACATCTACTTCTATGTTCTATATAACTAGACATAATCTCGCTCACAGGATAGGAAGACAGAATGAGAAAACCTCACTAGTTTGTGAATTCTGCTTTAATTCATCTCCTTCTTATGAATAAAAAAAGAAAATAGCCAAACATGGCAATTTTGATCTTATTTTCATTGTTACCAGTGATTTTTTCGCTAGGGATGTTGTTCAATTAATGAAAAGATTCCACCTATAGCTTGGATTGCATAACACCTCCTTGTCCTGCGTTGTGAATGAAAGCAGATGAATAAATCACTGTACAGTGGTGCCTCTTTTTTCCATTGGAAAATTGGTCTGAAAACACAAGGTAAATACATCACATTAACTTTATAACTAATGTTCACTATTTAGCCAGCTAACTATAACTGAGAGTGTTTATTGTTGTCATTGTATTGTTTTGTTTCTGTAATTATGTATTGCAACTGTTTAGTGTAGAGTTCTGAGGATGAGAGCTCAGACTGCTTGCTGATGGAATCTAAATAGGACCTCAAAGTTGCTTTGATTGGCTAATACAATATTTTAGAGGTAAAAAGACAGTAATTTGGATGCCATGGGAAGGGGCTTGCACCTTAGTTCAAGGAGTTTTTTTCTCCTGTTTCACTTCCTCACATTCTCACCTTTCCTCTCCCCCATCCAATTCACTTGTGTATATTCCCTGACTTGCGTTTAAGGTATCTGAATTTACATCCCTGTTCTAGAGTTGGTCTCAATAAAGACTTGGAGTCAACACCAGCGTATCTGCTGGATGGCATTTGCTATCCTAGCACAATGCATACTAGTGTTTTTTGTTTTAACTACCTTCCAGCATTCATCTGTCTATTCTGTTATTTAAACAATTCACTTACAGCCATGGTAGCTTTTCAGTGGTAAACAGAACACCTGATACAAAATCTGATAATTCAGTTTGTTCTTTTCCTTGTTGATCTAAAATGAAAACATACTTTTAGTTAAACATCCTCTTTGTATACCTAAAAGATGGGGAAAAATAAACCTCTGAAATATTCTAAAATAGTAAGAATTTGTTTAGCTCATCTTTCCTTTTATCCACATATGTATAAATTAACCAAGATACACTTTGGGCTAGTAGGTTCCACTTTATTTTGACAATTAGTCAAATAATAGTATAATGTTTTTTCCAATGTATACTCATTGAAATGAGAATATTTCTTTCTAAAAAGAAGCTGCATCAGACTGATCTTAAAAAATTTATAGAGAAAGACAGTATAAAGGACTCCTCAAAGGTCTTCTGAATTTTTAAGATAATTATTACACGTATTGATCATATTTTAAATGGACAAGTGAATTTTGGACGGTCATCAATCATTAGTAAATTATCTATATGGTGGTAATATCTGCATCAGATTTTACTTTCAAGTTAACCAGCGCATTCACTCAACAAATATCTATTATCTGCTCTGTAAAATGCAGGTACTAGATTCTATTCAGAGGTCATCTCCTTTGCTATGGAATCATTCTTGTTTTGTAGGTTTTTCTTGTGTGTAATTTTGAAAGTTACATGGCATTCAGGCAATGGAAAACAGTACAACATATTGAAAGGCATATGAGAGAGAGAGGATGGATGGGAGGGAGAGAGGGAGGGAGGGAGGGAGGACGGAAGACACTTATTTTAGGAAAGTTCACTACCTGCGTTTTGGCCAATTTTTTTTAAAGTTTTAAAAGTTTTTAAACTTTATTTTGTATTACGTTGACCTTTTAAAATTAGACAAATACAATCTTCTCTTTTGCCTACATTTCTTATTCATTTTCCTAACAACCACAATTTTATGATTTATGATGATCCTTCATGGTATGATAAATTTATAGCTTGGTACATTTTGCAAAAACTCAAATCTGAATAGTAACTTTTTTTTTTTTCCTATAAATCCTTGCACAATAAGCAAATTGCTTAGGAGAGGAAGAATGAAAAATAACCACATTTTCTTGTGAAAGGTCAGGTAACGTATTGCAGATCTGGTGAAACAATAGCTTTTGAAATTTAGGAGTCAGGCTTATATAGGTATGTATTTTTTTTTGTTTTTAAAGGAGGGCTCAGACTAGCCTCAGGCCTCACTCTGGCCTTTTAAAATATGGTTAACTCATATAAATCATATAATTTGAATTTGTATCTTTAACAGCTAACTTATCTAATCCTTATTAGAAAAAAAAGCTACCTGTAAACTTTTCATTACCTGCCACCAGGACTGTCTCTATAGTTTGTGCATCCACTGCAAATGCAAATGTGGGCCCCGTGTTCAAATATTCTTAAGAATTTCAAGATGGCAGCAGCAGAGAATTAAGTCCAGGATAGAGACTTTCTAAGCGTGGGGTACTCTGTCCGCATAGGTCACACACCCATAAAGCCTGTCACTAGTAAACGCTTAAACGTAGGATAACAATGGAAAAGTGCTCTGGAAAAACTTGGTATTTTGGGTGGGGTGTGTGTGTGTGTGTGTGTGTTTAACATTTTCTTTTGAGATCATTCATATGCAGTTTCAGGAACTAATACAGAGAGCTCTTCTGTACCCTTTACCCAGATTCTCCCAATGAACACATTTTGAAAAACTAGAGTGCAATATCACAACCAGGATATTGACATTGATACAGAGAACTTTCGTCGCCACAGGGATCGTTCATTTTGCTTTTCAGTAACCACACACACTTCTGTCCTGGCAACCACTTATCTGTTCTCCATTTCTATAACTTGGTCAACGTTTCAAGGATGATGTTTCGGTGGAATCATACGGTATGTAACCTTTTGGGACTGGCTATTTTTATTAAGCATAATCCACACTGTTGTGTAGCACTCCAAAGTATAGATGCACCACAGTTTGTTTAGCCAGTCACCAGATGAAGAACATCTAGGTTGTTTCCAGTTTGGGGCTATCATGAATAAAGCTGCTATGAATATTCCTGTGCACATTTCTGCCTGAAAATGTCTTCACTTCTCTGGAATAAAGACCTAGAAGAACAATTGCTGGGTTACACAATAGTTATATGTTTACCTAAGAAACCGACAAACTCTTCCTAGGTGGGTAGCCTTTCTTAAACTCTCACTGACTGTATGAGTGATTCAGTTTCTCTGCATCTTTACCAGCACGTTATGTTTATTTTATTTTATTATTTTTAATATTAGTCATTCACATAGTTGTATAGTGGCTTTACTTTGCACTTCTCTAATGGCTGATGTTATTGAACATATTTTCATGAGCTTATGTTATCATATGTATACATACTTTGCTGAAGTTTTCTTTTTTTTTTTTTTTTTTTTTGCTCATTTTCCAATTGGATTGGTTGCGCCGTGAAAGTTGAGTTTCGAGCATTCTCTATATTTTCTACATAGCGGTCCATTGTTGGATATGTGATTTGCAGATATGTTCTTCCTATCTGTAGCTCTTCTTTCAATACTTCTGACAGGGACCATTGCAAAGAAAAGAGTTTTAATTTATCATTTTTTCTTTTGTGGGTCATGTTTTTGGTGTCACGTCTAAGAATTCTTTGCTTAGTTCTAGATTCCAAAGATTTTTTTCCTGTATGTTTTCTAAAAGTTTTATAATTTTATGTTTACGTCCATTATCTATTTTGAGTTAATTTTTATAAAAGACATGAGACATAGGTAGAGATTTTTATTTTCCCCTATGAATGTTCTATTTCTCTGGCACTGTTTGTTAAAAAGATTGTCTTTTCTCTTTTGAATTGCTTTTGCACCTATGTATGAGATCAGTTGCATGTGTTAGGATGAGTCAAACTCAGGGTTTTCTATTCTGTTCCATTGATCTATGTGTCTATTTTTCTGTCAATACCAAGTCATCTTGATTACTTGAATATGTCTTGAAATTAGGTAGACTGATACCTCCCACTTTATTCTTCTTTTGAAAATTGTTTTGTTTATTTGCCTTTCCATATAAATTTTAAAATAATGTTATTTAAGTCTACAAAAATATTGCTGGGATTTTAATAGAAATTGTGTTAACTTATATGTTATTTGGGGGAAAGTTGACTTCTTTACTATATTGAATCTTCAAATCCATTAAAACAGTATGTTCCTCCATTTATTTAGACTGTCTTTGATTACTTTCATCAGCATTATATAGTTTTAACATAGAAGTCCTATACATGTTTTCCTATATTTACACCTAAATATTTCATTTTTAACAACTGTAAATGGTATTGTACTTTTACGTTTGGTGTCCATGTGTTCCTTGCTTATGTACAGAGATAGAGTTGAGGGTATTTTTTTTTTTTAGATCTTCAACAAGTTGAGAAAAGTTCTATTTCTGTGTTTCTGAGGGTTTTTTTTAATTTTTATTTTATATTGGAGTATAGTTGATTTACAATGTTGTGTTAGTTTTAGGTGCATAGCAAAGTGATTCAGTTATACATATACATATATCTATTCCTTCAGATTCTTTTCCCATTTAGTTTATTACAGAATATTGAGTAGAGTTCCCTGTGCTATACAGTAGGTCCTTGTTGATTATCTTTTTTACATATAGTAGTGTGTGTATGTTAGTGCCAAAGTCTTAACGTGGATGGTGTATTTCGTCAAATGTTTTTTCTACGTTAATGCAATTATATTATTTTTCTTCTTTGGCTTGTTGATATAGTAGTTTATTTACATTGTTTCATTTTTGAATATTAAACCGGCCATGTATCCCTGGAATAACCCCACTTGGTCAGAGTGTATAATTCTTTTTATACATCACTGAACACTGTTTGCTAGTATTCTGTTGAGGAATTTTGCATGGGGAATGGGGAGTGTTTCCTATTCTTATATCTACTTACATCATATTAGAAACAAATTTCTTATAAAGAGCATATAGTTAGATCATGTTTTAAAATCCACTCTACTAATCTCTGTATTTTATTTGGTGTATTGCCATTTACATTTAATGTAGTTATTGATATGTTAGGGCTTATGTCTGCCATTTAGTTTTTTATTGTCTATTTTTTCTCCATGTTTTATTTCTGAATTGTATTTCATGTCTTCCTATTGGTTAATTGAAAAATTTTTAGGCTTCCATTTTGATTTATCTCTAGTGTTTTTGAGTGTTTTTGTAATATAGAAATTTTAGTGGTAGCTCTGGGTTATTATTTGTATATAACTTATCACAGTCTACTGTTGTAATGTCACCCATTTGACTGAAGTACAGAAACCTCACCTGTTTTATGCCCCTTTACTTTCTCATATTTATAAATACTTGTCTCAAATAGTTTCTTTCATACATTTAAAGCCACATCAGACAAAGTTATAATATTTTTCTTCAATGATGAACATAGTTTAGAAAACTCAGAGGAGAAAAGAATCCTATTGTATTTATAATAATTTTGCTTACCATATTTATTTTTATTCCCTGATGTCCCAAGTTTACTCATTTTATCCTTCTGTTTTTGTTTGGAGAGAAACTTCTTTTAGCCCTCCTTTTGGTGTAGTTCTGCTGGTGACAAAATAATTTTCCTTTTGTTTAAGTATATCTTGATTTCCCGTCCAGTCATGAAGGATATTTTCACTTGGTGTAGGATCCTTGATTGAAAGGACTTTTCTTTCAGTACTCTAAATTATTGTGCCACTTCTTTCTGCCTCCCATGATTTCTAAATAAGAAATCTGCTGTCATTTTAATTTTTTTTCCCCTAAAGGAAGGTATTTTTCTCTGTATACATTCTAGATTCTTTTTCCTTATGTTTAGTTTTCAGTAACTTAAGTATTATGTCTCATGGCACGGATTTTTGGGGGTTTACTCAGTGTTTATATGTATGTGTATAAAACATTATAAATTGTATTATTAGAAAAGTTGGGGGAATATTTACATGTTCTTTTCTAAGAACTAGTTACCTAGCCCACTGAGAATTGCCATATAGCATGTGTACAAAAAGCTCATACAAATCAATAAGAAAATGTCCAGATGCATGTCTACTTAATGGGAAAAAGGATTATTTATGGCATAGGCCATAAATAAAAGAAAAACAAGTGGCAAAGTAACCATATATTAAATAGTTTATCATAGCTGGATTATGGAGTTTTTTCCTATTAAATTGGGAAAATTCAAGAAGAAAGAGGACAGAAAGAAAATGATACTGCCTTGTTTAATGCAGGGTATACATTCAAATTTGTAAATTCGAAAATAAAGTCATTCTGAATAATATCACACTTTATTAACATATTGTGGAAAATAATGCAAAATATCTACATTAAAATGTATTAAGTTTATCAGTACCGTTTTTTTAGATTCTATATATGTGTGTTAGCATACAGGATTTGTTTTTCTCTTTCTGACTTACTTCACTCTGTATGACAGACTCTAGGCCCATCCACCTCATTACAAATAACTCAGTTTCATTCCTTTTTATGGCTGAGTAATATTCCATTGTATATATGTGCCACATCTTATTTATCCATTCATCTGTTGATGGAAATTTAGGTTGCTTCCATGTCCTGGCTATTGTAAGTAGTGCTGCAATGAACATATGTGGAATCTAGAAAAATGGTACAGATGAACCTAGTGGCAGGACAGGAATAAAGACGCAGACGTAGAGAATGGACTTGAGGACATGGGGGTGGGGAAAGGGGAAGCTGGGCCGAAATGAGAGAGTAGCATTGACATATATACACTACCAAATGTAAAATGGTTGGCTAGTGGGAAGCTGCTACATAGCACAGGGAGATCAGCTCAATGTTTTGTGACCACCTAGAGGGGTGGGATAGGGAGGGTGGGAGGGAGATGCAAGAGGGAGGAGATATAGGGATATATGTATATGTATAGCTGATTCACTTTGTTATACAGCAGAAACTAACACACCATTGTAAAGCAATTATACTCCAATAAAGATGTTAAAATAAAAAATAAATTAAAAAAATAAAAGTAATAGGGAAGTTTTGTGATGAGAAGAGAGAGGTGCTAGAAAACTCACCTCAACTGAGTCAGTCTCCCTAAGAGTTAGAGAGGTGGGATAGGGAGGGTGGGAGGGAGGGGATATGGGGATATAGGTATACATATAGCTGATTCACTTTGTTGTACAGCAGAAACTAACACAACATTGTAAAGCAATTATACTCCAATAAAGGTATTAAAAAAAAGTGTATTAAGGATCATAGAACTTCAAAGCTTCTGTGCTGAGTGGATTATAAATGGATTTAATGTAATTGCCACTTAGCTCTGGCTCTTTAGTGAGTAAAAAGTAATAGCTACTATTCTTTATCAGGATTAGTCTTGAATGATGCAAGTTTTGAATTAGAGGAGTCTTTTAGAAAGTCCTCTTTCACACACATAGCACATACACACATCAACTCTGTTATAATATAACAAAAGTGTTTCTAAAAATTACACTATGCAAAGTCATGAAATAAAAAATAAAGAGCTTATGGGATAAACGGAGTTGGAACGTAATGCTTTAAAAACTTTGTCAGTGACATACACACACAAAAAATAGGAAAATGTTAGCACATTTTTATGCGTGTTAAATGGTTAAGAAATACATAATTACAAGAATAAATATATACTTTACCCTTAAAAAGAAGACCTGAAGTTCCCTGTGGAAGTGGGTGTTGAAAGTGTTTCAGCTTTTGAGGGACTATGAAATGGTGGGAAAAGGGTTATCTGAAATGAGACAAAAAGTCATAACACAGACTGTAAATGGGTTAGCTATTGACAATAACACGTGCTGAACTGAGGTATCTGCTAGGTGTTTGGGTGTATGCATGTTTACACTGCGTATATGTATATATTCCTACAGGGCTTAGTTCAACCAGGTGCTGTTTTGTGCCTCCACCTAGTGTTTCTCGAAGACGAAGTAGCACAAAAGCAAATGTGAAATTTGTATTATGCTTAAACTGTCCTTTAATATATCAATAGTATTGGAACAAATTCACTTCTTCCAAACAAGCATTTTAGCAGAACTGCCTACACCTTCTTTATAATCAGGATACATTTGTTTACAGGTGATTAAGTTGGCTGAGACTTTGTGTAGTGTAGTTTAGTACAATTCCTTTTAATATCACGTAAACCCTGTAAAATCTGTATGCCATTTGATCCAACATATCAACTTCTGGGACCTTACTAAGGAAGTTAAAATCATTTCATTTCAAAAACATTTAGTGTGAGGATAAATTTAAATACACGTACGTTAAACCCTACTTTAATGTATAAATATAGGTATTTGGTTTAATAAATTATGGTATATCCATATAATCTACTTTCATGAAAATATTAAAATAGCTTTGCAAAACTTATCTTTTGATATGAAAAATATTTATGGCATACAAGAGAGAGGACAGAGAAGATATTAAAATAATACATATGGTGAAAGAATGTCAAGGATAGTCATTTTTTTTCAGGGTAATGCATTATCACCATGTCCCCTTTTGATGATGTATTATACTAATCAATCAATAAATTGTTGCCTCTGGGTGGATGGGATTATAGTTTTCACTTAAGTATTTTTGTTCCTTTTGTTTCTAAATATTTACTGTTATTTTATTCTTATAATACATATACAGTTAGCATTATAATAAAAACATACATTATGCAAATTATAGTGTGATTTTCAGAACAATCTGATGATATATTTTTATTAAGTGATTCACCCGTGACCCAAAATTTTAATAGGTACACTGCCTTTATTAGACCCAGGCCTTATGTCTTGGGCCACTGGCAGACATTCTAATTGATCCCTGACTCACAATTTTTATCAACACACTCTTGGTATAACTGCCCCTGAGCAATTAGAACTGGCACATGAGATGACATCTGTTGGCTTCCTCTCTATTTCACCACACTTGTCAAGATGACCAGTACGATGTAGTCCCACTGGAACACCCATTGTCACTATCTATCGTGAGAAATTTAGTATGGCTATTTTTAGAGCCGACCAAAATGAACTACACTCACGGTATTGTCGTATGTGTATTTTTGAAACAGATACGTGTCCTACAACAACATCAAGAAATGATCTATTTTTTTCCAGCATATAATGCTATCTTTCTTCTAATGCATCCTCAGAGGATTCATTTTTAGATCTCACTCTTGGACAGAATATTGCCACGCTCTCCTTCACTGGTGACATTGAAATAAAACTGCTGTGAGCCAAGGACTAGAGAAATAAATACAGTATTTTTTTAAAGAAGCTAATCTGATAGCAATTGAGGGGGAAACAATACTGTGCTAATATCAGAAACAGCGCTTCCTCAAATCCTATCCTTTTTGCAGTGCAGAGCAACCTTCCTGAGTTGTACTCCTCTCAAGTCCCGAAGCCAAACTTAAGAAGTTCAATCCCACATGAATGAGAAATGAAATCCTTCATAAAAATAGCTCCTGGCCAAAAAGCTCTACTTAAAAAAAGAAAGAAAGAAAGAATAAAAAAAGCCGACAGCACATAGGATGGGAAGTCAACAGAATTCTAGCACTGTAACCTTCCCACCTAGCACACAAAGATTCTGGGCAGCCGAGTGTCAAGCTATGTTGAGAAAAAACATGAGTCTCTGGTGCTTACAAATTCAATTCCATTAAACAAGTATTTATTGAGTGTCTTCCACGGGCTCAGCCATGTTTTAGACACCGTGGAAGAAACAAAGGAAGTGTAAGACAGTTACTACCCTGAAGGAGTTTGCAATCGTGTTGAAGAGCTTCCTCTGGAAAACAGTTTGCTGCTGAATAAGTCAGAAATACACATGATTCAAAACACCCTGTGGACAGAAAACCTATTCACATGTCATCGAGGTGTCATTTTAATGGAAGTTCAATCACCTCATTTTTAATTTACCAAAGGAATCAACCCAGAGCATACAAACGTCTTTAGCCTTGTCCACATTTCAAGTAGATCATTGTAAGCAAACAAACTCACTTCCAGACCCAGAATGCTGCTGATGAACTGTGTTGGAGCTGCCTGCATTTGCTCCTTGACCTTGTCTGGCAAGTATGATAGTCATTTTTCTCCGAGTAATGTATTATCACCGTGTCCCATTTTGATGATGTATTATACTTACACATCATTGAAGAGGCAATTTGCTTTGATGATGTACCGACATGCAATAGATCACAATTCTGAAGGAGCTAGAGAAGGAGCACCCTGGAGCTCTATAATTCAAGTAGCGATGGCATCTGTAGAAGAACAGGGAGACAATTAATTTAAATTATCTGGACAGGAACTGGGCTGACAGAAAGACTTTTGACCCTTTCCCAAATGTAAAATGTAAAAATAGTTATGCTAAAAGTGCTATCACATGGTTATAAAAGAGCAACATCAGAGATCCTGTGTTTATGGAACTTTTCAATATCTTGAGTGCATTCGTGGAGGCACAGACCCACACAGGTAACAAAAATGCATAGAACTTAATATGTACACACACACACACACACACACACACACACACATGGGTGAGTATAAGTCAAACTCAGGTAATCTGAATAAGATAAATGGATTGTATCTGTGTCAGTATCCTGGTGTGATATTACACTATAGTTTTACAAAATGTTAATATGGAGGGAACTGGGTAAAGTGTATACAGAATATTTTGTGCTATTTTTTACAAATGCACATTTGTACATTTGTTCTTTTTTATAAATGCACACAATTGTACAATTGTCACTAACTTCAATGAAAATATTTCACATTAAGAATCTCAATATTCTAAAATAACACTCAATATTGGAATTTGTTATATTTTAAGAAAGTTTGCAAAAGTTAGGAGAAAATCATAAATGCTAATGTTTATAAATCATGAGCAACTTTATGTGATATCTAAACTGTACATAAATTTAAGAAGCCTATAGTTTATTACAATTGGGGACTAGCTACTTAAAGTGAGGCCATAATTTCTAAAACACAGTGAGTTTAGGTTAAGAGTCAATGATGCTCTATCACTTTTTTATGAAGTAATTAATAAAAAAACAAAAATCTGCTGTTTATAGTAGCAAATAAAATTAAAGATCTGGTGATGTTTAAAATGGAATAAAGACAATTTGACAATGAGGTGAAGGGGAAATAATGAGGCGAATATTAAAGGATTATTACATAAAAGACAGAAAAGACTTTGGTATCATCTCAAGTAAAAGAATTAGACCCAATGATGGAAATGCAAAGGAGGTAGTCAAATGAAGGTATATTTCAAAATGGAAAAGACTTCCTCAGAAGATTTGAGGGGATCTTTCTAGAGGTGCTTCAAACATTTTGTAGGTCTTACACTTCCTTTTAAATCTGAAATTCTGTCATTCAATCATAGGCAAAGTTAGACTGAAGAAAGAAATATTTGACAAGAATGTAGATAACACAATTTACAAAAATTGATGATGATTAGTAAAGAGTTTCCAGGGATAGCTGGAGCATATTCTTAACTGTTGAATTTGAAGTCAAATACCACAGCCAAGATCTTGGTATCTCTTTCAGGAAATCAAAGTGCACCAGGATGAGTCTTCACTTAGGTTCAGTTTTACAAGTCTGATATTTCTGGGATAATGAATATATTAGCTTTTCTAAATAGAGAATTAGCATGAATTGTAGGAGAGATGGCTGAAGCAACATTCCTTTGTTCTGAAGAAAATAGTTCTAGAGCTTATTGGAACATACCAGCTAAAGTAGTCTTAATTTATTGCTACTTAATTCAATCCCACCTTAAACTCTCCGTTTCTTTTAGTTTTTAAAATTTGGAAATGTGTTCATCCCTAATTGTGTTTTCCTACTCTCCTCTCTGACATGCATGATAAATGCCAAGCCCATGAGAGCTTATCCTGTTGAGAATGAAGTTAAAAGGCGTGTTTGTTTTAGACCTGTGATATAATATACAACAGGTTTCCAAGAGGGCCTATTCTCTTCTTTTTATCTCAGTGTGATTGTTTTAAGAGAAAAATTTAAAGCCCTTTTATATACCATTAGTTTGTTTTCTGGAGATAAAGAGATTTAAAAAAAGAATACTTTCTTATTTTGCTAGCCAAAAGTGTTTTTTTAAACCATATCACAATAAAAGTCCAGTGGCAGTGACATTTATTCTATTCTTAAGATGCTCATCAATTCAAAGAACAAGTGTCCCTATTTGTTTGTTTCGGTAGTTTAGCATAACCAAATACAGCAGTATTTTAATAAAGCTGAAGGGGATTGAACATTCCTCTGCTATTACTTCAAAATTAATTAATACTAGCACTGAAGCTCCTAATTTTTTTATGTACTGAGGATAGTTTTTCAATTAAAAAGTGATCTATGACTAATACAGAGAATAAGTCAAATAATAATTATATACTCCCCAAAAGAAGCAGAAATTAGGATACAAGTATACATTTGATTATAGATTTACCATTTTTTAATAATGTTCCCTACAGATAAAAATGCTAAGTTGCAAAAGACTTAAATTATGACATTAATTCACACATATGTTTTGTCATTGACATCTGGATTAATTTGCAAATTTATTTTGAAATTAATCATACCTCAGTAGTTCCAGGACATTGATAAATTTGGAATCTAAGAAAATCGTGAAGATTTTATCTCTTTGGAAAAATTAAAAATGGATTGCACTCAAAGATGCATATTATACAAATAAAGCAATAGACTTTCTAATACATGTTTTGGGTTGGAAATTAAGCCTGAGTTCGTTAACAATGGGTTGGTATCTACTTGGATTTAGTTTATCTTGAGTAATCACTTAGGAGTCAGGCCAGTCAGGTCATTTTTTGTTTGTTTGTTTGTTTTTAGTAGCATTGCAAACTAAGAGAACTAGATATTGAAATTCAAAGTCTCTTGAAAAATGGAATACTATATGTAGAAATAATAGAATCACAAGTACATAGATTATTCACATCAGTTTTTTTTAAAGATTTTCCTCTTTTTAAAATTAATTAATTAATTTATTTATTTATTTTTGGCTGCGTTGGGTCTTCGTTGCTGCACGTGGGCTTCCTCTAGTTGCGCCGAGCGGGGGCTACTATTCATTGCGGTGCACAGGCTTCTCATTGTGGTGGCTTCTCGTTGCGGAGCATGGGCTCTAGGTGCGCAGGCTCAATAGTTGTGGCACACGGGCTTAGTTGCTCCGTGGCATGTGGGAACTTCCCGGACCAGGGCTCGAACCCGTGTCTCCTGCATTGGCAGGTGGATTCTTAACCACTGTGCCACCAGGGAAGTCCAATTCACATCAGTTTTAAGCATGACGATTTTAAAGGGATAAAGACAAAATGGAAAATATTTTGTGGTGATAAGCAATATGATGAGAGAGGATTCAGAGCCATGACATGTTACTGACAGCTGAACGAACTCAGTGTTTACCCTCTATACAGATGACTCTGGATTTAGGTCAGTATTGCATGTAGCAGTGAAGAATGTAACTGGGCCTAATGGTGGAAGTTTCCACAAGGAGCTTTCAGTTCTATATGAAAATGGGGACATTACACAGAGATGTCATGGACTTCCCTAAAACTTTCATGAGTCTCTAAGTTTTTCTGTTTTTTTTAGTTAGAGGTATTAAAAGATAACAATTGGCAGGGAAAGCGTAATTCTTAATATTCATGATTCTGAATAAGGATAAAATGGAATAATACCATTTCATTATTATATATTAAGGACTAGTTATATATCAAGACATTCTAGTATCAAAATACAACTTGGCCCTATATAAACCTATTGCTTAAGATACATATTTTCACAGCTTTCAACTAGCGTATCTGAACACATAAGTATCTAATGAAGTTTCATAATGGATTCAATGCATTATATCACATATTCAAGCATAGTGATGGGTTGTACAAGGATTCTTTCTGTTATTAATATTAATAATAAATACAATTTTTATTAACTAACGATAACGTACTATGTGCTATCTGAAACACATAGGACACTTTATCATAATTTAATCACTTTAATTAAGCTTTTGGGATTATTTTTCGTTTATACCACTCCAATAATTACTTCAATATCTTCTTTGTTCCATAGAGATGAAATATGAAAAAATTAGCTCAGGGACATATATATTATAAATATAATATACATATTATATAACATTATAAGTTACATAATATTATCTAGTATAGATATATAATTTTGCTAGGGGATAGATATATATATGCCATATATATGGCATAATTAGTGTAAAAGATACCTAGAACAGAAAGACTATGAAGAAAACTGCTTGTTTTTATACTTCATATAATAAAGACAGTAATTGCTGGAAAGTAATTTTAATCAAGTATTATTTTAGAGTTTGGGACATATGTATTTATTTTGTTGGCTACTGTATTCTTTTATGCTTGAATGAGGCACATTTGCGTCACAGATATTTTTGGCAAGGTCTGTGATGTTTCAACCAGCATGATGAATGAGGCCTTTGAAGACTGGAGGCAACAGCCTCTGACTTTGGCCCCAGGAAACTCTATGAGCCCTGACATTGTCTGTCTTCAGTAGGAAGCACGTTTATCCTTGAGTCCTTTGACCCCAGATAAGTTTATTTGCTTGCCTTTCTTTGCTCCCTAGTGGTTTCTCTGGGCAGCAAACTCAGTCCCTTTCACTCAAAAAATGAAAGATCACACATGATTTGGCAAGTTTGTTATAGTTTCATAAATGGGCTGGGTGATCCAGGTAATGTCATTTCTTTTGCCTGTATCTCTACACATAAAATGGAAGGAGATTATTGGGATCACTATCCAGGTAATTCAGGCGAAAGGTTTTATTTGCAAAAATTAGGACTCTGTGTGAGTTAGCAGGATGTATTTAAATCAATGATTAACATTGGTCAGCAGATCATTTAACTGAGTTGCACAATCATAATATTCATTTTGGAGGGGTTCCTCACTTTATAGATGTCACTAGCTAAAGTTTAACACAAAAAGCAGAGTAATGTACTGAAGGTGATGAAGAATTATTCACTAGCTAACAAAAATGTTGCAGAGGATTATTAGAAAAATTACAGTTTTCTGCAATGAGAAGTAGAGACAGCCAAGAAACTGAAATATGTACAGCTCAGGAGGCAGCTGATCAGTAGTAGGGCAAAAGCCTGTCTTTGTGATTTCCCCTGGATTGGAATTCCCGAGGAATAATAGCTTAGAGATGTGCAGTCCATGGAGACAAAATGCATATGTTTGTTCCACCCTTTCAGACTTCTTCTGCCTGAGGTTAATAATAAATACTATAATTAAAGCAGTTTGTGAAATATGAACCTAGAGAGGTGAAAACAGGAATTGCACAGGTGGAGAAATGCCCATTAAGTTGTACTCCAAGTATGTGCGGCACGACAGCTCAATGTATTGAATCTTAGCCATCTGAGTACCTCCACACTTGCTGAAACACTCCAGACAAGCTAAATGAGGATGAGTCAAGGTTTTGCTGAAAATGTATGACTTTTCATAAAGAATAAGCTTCAGGTTCTTATTCTATAATTTAAAAGTGGCTCAAAAACTAAGGTATCCCCCACTACCACAAATAAATTTTCATCAAGTTTTGATGTTTGCATCTTGTCTTTAACTCTTTATCAAGACCACCTAGAAAAAAACACCATCTGGTCAAAAACATAAAGTTTATTCTTTCCTAAGCTTTCCCTGTCTGAATCTATGTGTTGAACCCTAAAACTTCCTATTTTATAAACAGTTATAATAGATATGCTGCATCTACTCCGATATGACCAGTGTTATATCTGAGTAGCAATATATATATTATAGCATTATATATAATGCTATAAAATGAAAGCATTATTAGTGTGTCTGCCTACTTTTAGACCAAGTATTTTCACCAAGAGTTAATATGCTTTGGTGCCAAGGAAATTCAATGAATAAAAGAAAGAAAATATTTAATAAATGATTTTGAAACAACTGGATAGCTATATTGGAAAAATGATGAACCTCGACTCTTAACTCACTTCATAGACATAAATGAATCTTGGGCTGAATCATAGATGTCAATGTAAAAATTTGAGCCATAAACCTTCCGAAAGAAAACATAAGAGAATAGTTTAGTGACATTGAGGGAAGCAATAATTTCGTTGGACGCAAAAACAATAACCATAAAAGAAAATAATATATATTGTTTACTAAAATTAAAAATTATATGTCATCGAAAGAAATACGAACCTAGAAAATGAATAGGTAAGTCATAGATTGGAAAATATCTATAACGCATCTATCTGACAGAGAACTTGCATCAAAAATATATGAAAACACCCACTAATCAACAACAAAAGGGAAAACAATTCAATAGAATGATGAGCAAAAGCCTTGAAAAAATACTTCACAGAGAAAGATACACAAGTGACCAAAAAGCATATGAAAATGTGTTCAACATCATTGTATCATCAGGCAAATGCAAATTAAAATGACAGTTCTAAACCATTTCACACTCACTAGAATGACAAAAATTAAAAAGATTGGAAACCCCAGAAGTTGTCAAGGATGCAGATTGTATTAGTTTCCTATTGCTGCTGTAACAAATTGCCACACACTTAGTGGCTTAAAGCAGCACAACCTTTTAAACTATAGGTTCTGGCAGTCAAAACTCCCAAAATCGAGGTGCTGGAAAGGTCATATTCCTTCTGGAGGTTCTACAAGGGAATGTATTACCTTGCCTTTTCCAGCTTCTGGACACCACTTGCTTTCCTTGGTTCATAGCCTCGTCCTCCATTTTCAGAGCCAGCGCTGTGGCATCTGTTTTTTCTCTCTCTCACCCTCCCCTCTGTCTCTGCCTTCATCATCATATTTCCTTCTATGACTCTGACTCTCCTGCCTCCCTATAATAAGAACCCTATTATCACCCTTGATGCACTGAATAATCTAGGATAATCTTTCTCTTTCAAGATCCTTAAATTAATCACATTTTCAAAGTCCCTTTTGGAGTGTAAGGTAGTATATTATCAGGTTTGGGGGAATAGGACATTTGGGTGTCCTATTATCTTGCCTACCACACAGAGCAACATGAATTCTCAAAAATGCTGATGGTGACATACAGTGGCACAACCTCATTGAAAATTAGGTTGGCGATTTTTATACATTTAAAGATAAGCATATATAGTTACACCTTATGACCTAGGAATTCCAGTCCAGGTTATTTACCCAAATAAAAATTAAATATATATACACAAACAGGCTTACATAAGAATGCTTACAGCAGCCCTAAAAGCAGACAAAAACTGGAAATAACTCAAAATATTTATCAGAGATTATATAAATATATTTTGGTACATCCCTACAATGGGATACTACTTAGCAATAAAAATGAGCAAACTAATGATACATGCAACAACATGCATGGATTTTAAAAACATTATTTTGAGTGAAAGAAGACTATACACTGTGGATTTCATTTATAAGAATCCAAGAACAGGCAAAACAAACTGGTTCACTGGAAATCAGAAAGTGGTTGCCACTTTGAGGGTGGAAATTGAATAGAAAGACATATGAAGGAACTCTCTAGAGTGATGGAAATATTCTATGTCTTGCTTAGGGTGTTGGTTACACTGGTATATACAATATCATAACTCATCAAAATGAACACATAGGATTTGTGCATTTTATTGAATGTAAATTATACAATGATAAAAACATGTTTTAAATGTTTAAAAATTCTTGTCTTGAAAAAATTTTGAGACCTTATGTTACATTTTTCTTCTACAGGTCTTAATTCTACCTAAAGGTAGTACAAATTTCATTATATTGAATCTATGTAAAAGAAAATAGCAACCACCAGCACAAAACTTTATTGTTAACACACATGTATGAGTGGTCTTTTTCCCTCTCTTTATTTCTTCTTTCCCTCTTCCAGAACAATTGATTATCATCGCTAAAAGCAAGCAACTTGACCTATTAGTAAACTGGGAAATGTTATTTTTTTTCATTTTAATATACCACAGACAGCCCTATGGCAAAACATTTTTATTAAAATCAATCCTAACAATATTTGGATTTTGAAATAAAATTTCTTTCATCCTTGATTGATGAGTTTATTTTATGTTAAATGAAGATACGCTATAGACCTAGAATCAATCCACCTTTATTTCTACTCTGTGTCTATATCTATCTATCTACATGGAAAACATAGGTTATTATAAGCCCATATTTTTCGATTTTGCACTGAACTTTCTATTATTTCCTCTTAGAATGTCGCTTTGAATATTCTGTTTATTCATCAGAATTATTGATTCTGCCTAAACAAAGGAAAACATTAGTAAGAATCACACTAACTGTTCCCTAGATCCTTGTTAAAAACACTCAGGCATACAAAGGGGTTTTGTTTGCCTTTAACCCACATGTACTTTTTGCATTGAAATTCCACAGCATTTTGTTCACCAAGGCAGGCAGCTGACATATTCATGTTCGTCATTTCAATAAAACCAAAGCAAATACTGCATTTCTCCAAGAAATTCGTACTGTGAATACTGATAAAGTTAACAGGGATATGCAGGCTTTACCTGCAACCTCTTTGTTAACTCAAATACTGTCAAAATAATAATGGCTTTTACTTGTGCTTCTCTACGCTATTCTAGCTAATGGTGCGTTCATTTTTTTTCTGAAATTATCCTTCAAAGATGATTTTTGTGACATCTGTATAAGTCCACAGAGCTGCATTGCCTTCTAAATTGTATCCACTTGTTCCCAAGGATTTAATTAAGAATCTCAAAAATTGAGTAGTAAGACCAAAATATGCTTTGAAAGTTTTCAGAAAGGGGAAAGGTTTGCTTGATGAAGCTGCTTTAATTGTGAGTACAAGAAAGACTACTTAATTGATAATAAGACTGATCCTAATTTCATAATGCAAAAAGAGGATGGAAAAGGGAAGGTAGATAGTAAAAGAAACATCAGATACTTTATACTATTATAGTAGTCCAGAGATATAAAAACATGATGCATATTAAATTATCATATTGAGACCAAAACATACAGGTGTTTAAGAATTTAATTTTAAGTCCAATCCAAGCATTTTATAGCAAACAAAATGTCAGTAATTGTTCCTAAAATTATTATATATCATAGAAAAAATAATTAAAATGTGTTGTTGCAGAAAATAAGTGCAAAGTATTTATCAACTTGTATGTGTCCCTCCAATTTCCTCTAATCAGATAACGTTACTTTGGCTAACTGTTTAAAATTAACAAACAATTATTCAAATTTACCTGCTATTGAAAAGATTTCAGCTTGCCCCCCCCCTTACAAAATACCTGTTTGGGTAATAAAATGTGTATGTATGACTGATCCAGCTCAAGAATTAATTACAATTCAAGGCTAGATTTCCCAGCTGGTACTAGTGAGGCCAAAGTCATGGTTTTCAATCTATTAAGTTTTGTTGTTTGCCTTTGGACTCTGTACTGTGAATTTAAACCCCCTCATTTTTAAGCTCCCATTCATCAAAGAGATTATCCATGCCATTATCATGATATTTCTCACTCTGGCCATCTTTTTAATGAGGGCCTTAACTGTCAGAGAAATAGGAATGGAAAATCTGGGTAGATCAGTTAAACCCTACGCCACTGATGGAAAAAAGATAACAGAGACCATTTGTTAGGATGGGTCCAAAATAGCATGTTCATCCGTAGAGGACACTGCATGTTTAACAGTATATAGTATCAGCCATCATTATCCCTCAACTGCGAAATTGAAATAGTCTTCTCTCTAGCCTACATCGCTATAACTTTTCACCCTTCAAAACTATCTTCTCTGCAATGCCTGCGTCCTGTACTAAACAAATATAAGAAGGCAACTGCCTTGAATAAAAAAAAAAAAGTCCTCTGTATTACTGTATGTTAAAAGCATTATTCCTTGGCTTACACAATAGCCATTTTCATTTGATTTTGTCATTCCTCTCATCAGTTCTCTCCATGTGCTTTCATAACTAGGTATTTTATCGTATGACAGCTTTAAAACATCATTTCTTAAGCCGATTGTATTTGTTTCCTGGGGCTACCATAGCAAATTGCCACAAACTGGGTAGCTTAAAAGAAGAGAAATTTATTCTCTCAAAGTTTGGAGACTACATGTTTGAAATCCAGGTGTCAGCAGGTTTGGTTCCTTCTTGGGGACAAGGAGTGATAATCTGTTCCAGGCCTCTATCCTAGCTTCTGGTGGTTGCTGACAACTTTTGATGCTCCTTGGCTTGCAGGTAGAGCACTGCAATTCCTGCCTCTGTCGTCACATGACCATCCTCCCACTGTGTGTGTCTGTCTTTACATGGTGTTTCCACTGTGTGTGTCTGTCTCTGTGTCTCTTCTCCTTTTCTTATAAGGTCACCAGTCATAATGGTTTGAGGTCCGACCTTACTCCAGTAAGACCTCATCTTAACTTACACATAAATTACATCTGCAAAGATTCTATTGTCAGATAAGTTCGTATTCATAGGTACCTGGAGGAAGGACATCAGCATATTTGAAGGGAGACACAATTCAACACACAAGTAGGATATGCATTTATGTCTTCCTCTTATTTTTCTTTTTTTTTCTCGCTTTACCATGTTTTGCCCTCATTCCTACTTGGAAAAACTTCTACCTAATCTTAAAACACCAGCTCAAATGTCCATTCTTTTTGTAGATTTTCATACTCTTCTTGAAGTAGACTCATTCTTTTCTCATAGTAATTTTCACACAAGTCCTTAGAACAAGGGTTACGGCATCATGTCTGATACATAGTATATTCTCAATAAATGAATTTCAAATGAATGCATGGTACTTATATTTTATAATATTTATAATAATGTATTAGACTAGACATCTTTGAGCATATGAAACTATGTATTATTCATATACTCATGCTAGTTCTTAATAATACTTATCTATTTGAATTGAAGAATTTTCTAAAAATGAATATTACATCATTTAGCTGGATATTAAATGCTTACAAATAACTTAGTCTATACCTGTCTCTTTTTTAGAAATGGATGAAAATCTCCCTCACAAATAAAAACATATTGATTTTTAGGACCTTTTCTGTCCCTCATCAGTTTCTTTTTTTTTTTTTTTTTTTTGATTTTATTTATTTTTTAATTTATTTTTGGCTGCATTGAGTCTTTGTTGCTGTGCGGGGGCTTTCTCTAGTTGCGGCGAGCGGGGGCTACTCTTCATTGCAGTGCGTGGGCTTCTCATTGTGGTGGCTTCTCTTGTTGTGGAGCACGGGCTCTAGGTGCGTGGGCTTCAGTAGTTGTGGCTCGCGGGTTCCAGAGGTCAGGCTCAGTAGTTGTGGCGCAGGCTTAGTTGCTCTGCGGCATGTGGGATCTTCCCGGACCAGGGCTCGAACCCGTGTCCCCTGCATTAGCAGGCAGATTCTTAACCACTGAGCCACCAGGGAAGTCCCCGTTCCTCATCACTTTCACTTTCACAGGTTTGTCTAAAGATACAGGATCAATGAAATGTTTAATTTGCAATCGAATATAATATAGAAAAATGCAAAATATTTTCTAAATATCTATATACATGAAAACAATATGATTATTGTTATGCGTAGAAAAATATTAGATGGGCACTAACCACAAAATACTATTAGGAAGCTATTATGATCATTCACTGGGTGTGTCATCATACACCAAATCCATTGTCTATAAGCCATTAGAAGTACACATTTAGCAGTTTACTAGGGAAAATGAAAAAGTCTTAGAGACTTACTCTTTGAGTCAATGGTTCTGTGAAAAATTTAAATTCTACAAAACTGAAGCTTAGAGAAATATCTTTCTTGATTGGGCTAGATGTTAACATAAAATCAACTAGTTTCACCTACAGTGTGTGGAAAGAGGCAGGCATTAAATAATTTATAACGTTTGTTCTTTCAAAAAAATCATTACATTTTATATAAAAACAACAGGTAGCAATACTTTTCACCGTAGTCTAATTTGCATAAATTCTCTTTCTGGTACCTTAGCCAGTTTCTCAAAAATGTAGGCACCTCTACTAGTCATACTTTCAGCCTATTAGTATACTAATACTAATAAATAGAGTTACGTTATTCTATAATAGCATGAACTTTGACATTACATAATTATTCCACGTTCATGTGAATGTTCCAAGTGTTATTTTGGTGGCTACACTTGCCATAAATATAGTTTTATATTTATCTTACAACTAGCGATTCAAAGATTCTCAGGTGTCTCTAACCTTACAAACTACAACACAAGTAGTTTTCTCTCATTTAAATTAAGAGCACTCTGTATGTATGTAAATATATTTATATGTATGTGTTTTTTATATGTGTATGTACATGAGTGTATATGTGTGTGTGTGTGTGTGTGTAATTGTGCATTTTTTCCCCTGAAAATATCATATCCCAATTCTTTCTAAAATCTACTGTTGACAATTTTATTGTCTTAAGAGAGCACAAAACTCTACTTGGTATTTAAGGTCTAGGCTCCACGATTTAGTTTTTCACCTTCTATTCCCACAGCTGCACTCCATGCTTCAGTTAAACAAAAGGACTCACTATTCCCATCTCCTTTACTTTGTATTCACATCCACTAAAGTCTGACTCATCCTTAATGGACCATCTCCAATGTTACCTCCTCCTTGAAATCTTTATTAATCTCCCCAATTAAAATCAGCGTTTTTCTCCCTTAATTGTTTTCAGTGCTTTAATCTCATTTAGTGAATGTAAAACATCCTCTGCTTTGCATGGTATTAATTAGCGTAATAGATGCATCTCGGTTTTAACACTACAAACTCCTTCAGGATAGGAATTTTTCTAGTCATCTTTATGTTCCTGTATGATAGCATAATGCCTGGTCCAGAGAGGTTATTAAAAAAATATTTGTTAAATGGAACTGGATAGAAGTATTAATACAAATTCTAAGTTACAGCCTATTAGTAAGGAGTTGTGTCACAGAGAATCAGACATACTTTATACATACATCTAATATTGAAAAAATTACAATTAGAAGTTAAAACAGAGTATTTAATAATGGGTGAGATAAATATATCTTATTTATCTTTCCCTAATGCACTTCACAGGACAAGTTCTGCATTTTGAATCGTTCTTATTGTCAGAAGAGATAAATGTGGATTCTTAAAGGCTACATCCATGGTGTGTAGGTGCTGGGGAGATTCACAGAGAAAGGAGAAAGCACCACCAGGTCTCACATATTAGATTTTCACAGAAATATGATGTCTTGGGTTATATCTCTACTTACTCACCTACTGCTCCCTGAGTGTTATCAAATCCTGAAACCAGAGACCTTAGAAAGGCATTTCTGACATATTTTTATTTTAGCAACAAAGAAAATAGACCAGAGACTTGGAAGTACAGTCTCTCTGACTAGTCTTGGGATTTAACAAAGGCATAAAATCTGTGAAAACTCTACGCAAAACGGAATTAGTGCCTTAGTTCTCCTTCAGGGCAGAGTTAACCTCTCAGTCATCCAGATTATTTTTTTTTAATCAAAGAAGATTATAATGTTAAGGAAGAATCCACAAAGAGCAACAATTCTGAAAAAAAAAAGTACTTCCTCCTTATTAACCAGTAACAATAGATGTTTTACTAACCTCATGTTAATACACGTTAGAGGTGCTTAGGTAATTAAGTATCTAAGGCCTCTGGAGAAACCAAAATCACCCAGGAACTTGGCCAATATTTAAGTAAAAAAAGTATGAATATCTATAATGACAATTCACTAGTAGTCACCCTTAAAAAACGTAAGTATTAAATAAAGTACTCAATCTTAAATAATCTTTAAGACATGCTTTTCCTTGACTGCATAAAAAAAATAGACATTTATTTAAAGCTAAAAATGTTAATGATAGTGGCATTCATTCACTTCAGTGACCTATGCTCAGAGTAGGGCTAGTTGTACAATTTTTTCTCCTAGAGGAACTAGAGCCTCTTTTCACTTTTTTAAAAAATATCTTTATTGGAGTATAATTGCTTTACAATGGTGTGACAGTTTCTGCTGTATAACAAAGTGAATCAGCTATACATATATATATATCCCCATATCCCCTCCTCCTTGGGTCTCCCTCGCACCCTCCATATCCCACCCCTCTAGGTGGTCACAAAGCACCGAGCTGATCTCCCTGTGCTATGCGGCTGCTTCCCACTAGCTATCTGTTTTACATTTGGTAGTGTATATATGTCCATGACACTCTCTCACTTAGTCCCAGCTTACCCTTCCCCCTCCCCTTGTCCCCAAGTCCATTCTCTACGTCTGCGTCTTTATTCCTGTCCTGCCCCCAGGTTCTGGAGAAACACTTCTTTTTCTTAGATTCCATATATATGTTTTAGCATACGGTATTTGTTTTTCTCTTTCTGACTTACTTCATTCTGTACGACAGTCTCTAGGTCCATCCACCTCACTACAAATAACTGAATTTCGTTTCTTTTTATGGCTGAGTAATATTCCATTGTATATATGTGCCACATCTTTATTCATTCATCTGTCGTTGGACACTTAGGTTGCTTCCATGTCCTGGCTATTGTACATAGTGCTGCAATGAACACTGTGGTACATGACTCTTTTTGAACTATGGTTTTCTCAGGGTATATGCCCAGTAGTGGGATTGCTGGCTCGTATGGTAGTTCTATTTTTAGTTTTTTAAGGAACCTCCATACTGTTCCCCATGGTGGCTGTATCCATTTACATTCCCACCAACAGTGCAAGAGGGTTCCCTTTTCTCCACACCCTCTGCAGCATTTATTGTTTGTAGATTTTTTGATGATGGCCATTCTGACTGGTGTGAGATGATATCTCATTGTAGTTTTGATTTGCATTTCTCTAATGATTAATGATGTTGAGCATCCTTTCATGTGTTTGTTGGCAATCTGTATATCTTCTTTGGAGAAATGTCTATTTAGATCTTCTGCCCATTTTTGGATTGGGTTGTTTGTTTTTTTGATATTGAGCTGCATGAGCTGCTTGTTTATTTTGGGGATTAATCCTTTGTCAGTTGCTTCATTTGCAAATATTTTCTCCCATTCTGAGGGTTGTCTTTTGGTCTTGTTTATGGTTTCCTTTGCTGTGCAAAAGCTTTTAAGTTCCATTAGGGCCCATTTGTTTATTTTTATTTTTATTTCCATTTATCAAGGAGGTGGTTTAAAAAGGATCTTGCTGTGATTTATGTCAAAGAGTGTTCTGCCTATGTTTTCCTCTAAGAGTTTGATAGTGTCTGGCCTTACGTTTAGGTCTCTGATCCATTTTGAATTTATGTTTGTGTATGGTGTTAGGGAGTGTTCTAATTTCACTCTTTTACATGTAGCTGTCCAGTTTTCCCAGAACCACTTATTGAAAAGGCTTTCTCTTCTCCATTGTATATTCTTGCCTCCTTTGTCAAAGATAAGGTGACCATATGTGTGTGGGTTTATCTCTGGGCTTTCTATTCTGTTCCATTGATCTATATTTCTGTTTTTGTGCCAGTACCATAGTGTCTTGATTACTGTAGCTTTGTAGTATAGTCTGAAGTCAGGGAGCCTGATTCCCCCAGCTCCGTTTTTCTTTATGAAGATTGCTTTGGCTATTCGGGGTCTTTTGTGTTAGCATACAAATTGTGAAATTTTTTGTTCTAGTTCTGTGAAAAATGCCAGTGGTACTTTGATAGGGATTGCTTTGAATCTGTAGATTGCTTTGTGTAGTATAGTCATTTTCACAATGTTGAGTCTTCCAATCCAAGAACATGGTGTATCTCTCCATCTGTTTGTATCATCTTTAATTTCTTCACCAGTATCTTATAGTTTTCTGCATACAGGTCTTTTGTCTCCTTAGGTTGGTGTATTCCTAGGTATTTTATTCTTTTTGTTGCAATGGTAAATGGGAGTGTTTCCTTAATTTCTCTTTCAGATTTTTCATATTAGTGTATAGGAAGGCAAGAGATTTCTGTGCATTGATTTTGTATCCTGCTACTTTACCAAATTCATTGATTAGCTGTAGAAATTTTCTGGTAGCATCTTTAGGATTCTCTATGTATAGTATCATGTCATGTGCAAACAGTGACAGTTTTATTTTTTCTTTTCCGATTTGGATTCCTTTTATTTTGTCTTTTTCTCTGATTGCTGTGCCTAAAACTTCCAAAACTATGTTGAATAATAGTGGTGAGAGTGGGCAACCTTGTCTTCTTCCTGATCTTAGTGGAAATGTTTTCAGTTTTTCACCCTTGTGAATGATGTTGTCTGTGTGTTTGTCATGTATGGCCTTGTTTATGTTGAGGTAAGTTCCCTCTATGCCTACTTTCTGGAGAGTTTTTATCAGAAATGGGTGTTGAATTTTGTTGAAAGCTTTTTCGACAGTTATTGAGATGATCATATGGTTTTTCTCCTTCAATTTTTTTAATATGGTTTATCACATTGACTGATTTGCTTATATTGAAGAATCCTTGCATTTCTGGGATAAACCCTACTTGATCATGGTGTATGATCCTTTTAATGTGCTGCTGGATTCTGTTTGCTAGTATTTTGTTGAGGATTTTTGCATCTATGTCCATCAGTGTTATTGGCCTTAGTTTTCTTTTTCTGTGGCATCTTTGTCTTGTTTTGGTATCAGGGTGATGGTGACCTCGTAGAATGAGTTTGGGAGTGTTCCTCCCTCTGCTATATTTTGGAAGAGTTTGTGAAGGGTAGGTTTAGCTCTTCTCTAAATGTTTGATAGAATTCGCATATGAATCCAACTGGTCCTGATCTTTTGTTTGCTGGAAGATATTTAATCACAGTTTCAATTTCAGTGCTTGTGATTGGTCTGTTTACATTTTCTATTTCTTCCTGGTTCAGTCTTGGAAGGTTGTGCTTTTCTAAGAATTCGCCCATTTCTTCCAGGTTGTCCACTTTATTGGCATATAGTTGCTTGTAGTAATCTCTCATGATCCATTGTATTTCTGCAGTGTCAATGGTTACTTCTCCTTTTTTATTTCTAATTCTATAGATTTGAGTCTTCTCCTTTTTTTTCTTGATGAGTCTGGCTAATGGTTTCTCAATTTTGTTTATCTTCTCAAAGAACCAGCTTTTGGTTTTATTATCTTTGCTATTGTTTCCTTCATTTCTTTTTCATTTATTTCTGATCTGATCTTTATGATTTCTTTCCTTCTGCTAACTTTGGGGCTTTTTTGTTCTTCTTTCTCTAATTGCTTTAGGTGTAAGATTAGGTTGTTTATTTGAGATTTTTCTTGTTTCTTGAGGTAGGATTGTATTGCTATAAACTTCCCTCTTAGAACTACTTTTGCTGCATCCCATAGGTTTTGGATCATCATGTTTTCATTATCATTTTTTTCCTAGCTATTTTTTGATTTTCTCTTTGATTTCTTCAGTGATCTCTTGGTTATTTAGTAGTGTATTGTTTAGCCTCCATGTGTTTGTATTTTTTACAGATTTTTTTCCTGTAATTATATCTAGTCTCATAGCGTTGTAGTCCGAAAAGATACTTGATATGATTTCAATTTTCTTAAATTTACCAAGGCTTAATTTGTGACCCAAGATATGGTCTATCCTGGAGAATGTTCCATGAGCACTTAAGAAGAATGTGTATTCTGTTGTTTTGGGATGGAATGTCCTATAAAAAACACTTAAGTCCATCTTGTTTAATGTATCATTTAAAGCTTATGTTTCCTTATTTATTTTCATTTTGGATGATCTGTCCATTGGTGAAAGTGGGGTATTAAGGTCCCCTGCTATGATTGTGTTACTGTCGATTTCCCTTTTCATGGCTGTTAGTATTTACCTTATGTATTGAGGTGCTCCTATGTTGGGTGCATAAATATTTACAATTGTTATATCTTCTTCTTGGATTAATCCCTTGATCATTATGTAGTGTTTGTACTGTCCTTCTTTGTCTCTTGTAATAATCTTTATTTTAAAGTCTATTTCGTCTGATGTGAGAATGCTACTCCAGCTTTCTTTTGATTTCCATTTGCATGGAATATCTTTTTCCGTTCCCTCACTTTCAGTCTGTATGTGTCCCTAGGTCTGAAGTGGGTCTCTTGTAGACAACGTATGTATGGGTCTTGTTTTTGTATCCATTCAACCAGTCTGTGTCTTTTGGTTGAAGCATTTAATTTGTTTATATTTAAGGTAATTATCGATATGTATGGTCTTATTACCATTTTCTTAATTGTTTTGGGTTTGTTATTGTAGGTCTTTTCCTTCTCTTTTCACTTTTAAAAGGTAGATTATACTATTATGTGCTCTTTTGGGGAACTTATTTATGCTGAAGAGAATGGAATTATTAAGCATTTTAGGCTTATAATGTTAAACTATTAACATTTGGCTTTTAGACATTGATTATTTTTGTTAAGTGACCTCTGGGTCACAAGTTCCTCTTTATCATTTATTATATATAATTATTATATATTAAAACATTATTATTTTAAGTTAAATAAAGTAAAACTCACTTTTTGATGGTATCCAGACCTATGAGCTTCAACACATACATAGATTTTTGTAACCACCACCAATAACAGGATAAAGAACAATTCCAACACCCAGGGGATTCACAGACACTGCCCTCAAACCTAACCAGGGGCAACAGGCAGTCTGTTCTCTGTTCCTTATAGTTTTATGTTTGTTTATATTGTCTATGTCTACAAAGAATCCTGCTAGGCATTTAATTGGAATTGCATGAAATCTGAAAATCGATTTAGAAAATTTGCATCTTAATTATACTGAGTCAATCCATGAGCATGGTATTTCCCTTCCTTAATTTAGATTGTCTTTGATTTCCTTCATCAGCATTTTGTGTTTTTTTATCATATAGCTCCTACATGTAACTTGTTATAATTAGAGTTAGGACATCTCATTTTTGAGGGGCCATGGTAAATGGTATTTTTTAAATTTTAGTTTTCAGTTTTTTATTGTAAGTATATAGAAAAATGATTGTATTTCTATGTCAGTTTTGTATCCTGCAAACTTGCTGAGCTCACTTATTAGCTCTAAGAAAATTTTGGAGATTCCTTGAGATTTTTCTACATAGACAATCATCTTGTCTATCATCATTTCTTCCTTTTCAAATTGCATGCCACTTATATATTTTTCTTGCCTTACTGCACTTGCTAGTACTGAGAGCAGTATAATGTTGAATAGTAGTAGTGAGAGGGTACATCTTTGACCTGTTCTCACTAATAGGGGAAAAGCATTCAATATTTCCCCACTAAGTATGATGTTAGCTGTAGTTTTGGTTAATTTCTTAGAGATATTCTTTTTTCAGACTGAGAATGTCACCTTCTCGTCCTAGTTTGCTGAGCATATTTTTTTTTAACATGAATGGATATTGATTTTGTCAAATGCATTTTCTTCATTTATTGATATGATTATATGTTCTTTTATATTATTTAGTCTGCTGACAGGATGGATTACATTGATTGATTTTTGAAAGTTGAACCAGCCTCCCTTGCCCCAGAATGTGACCCATTTGGTGAACATTCCATGTGCCATTGAAAAGCGCATGTATTGTTGGGTTGAGTGTTCCATAAATGTCCATTAGGTCAAATGTTAAGTCTTCTATATCTTTGCTGATTTTTCTGTCTATTGTAACAATTACTGAGAAGAGAGTGCTACAGTTCCCAAGAATTTGCATTATAGTTCCTCATTTAGTTCTATCAGTTTTTGCATCATTTTGTTGCAATTTTAAGATTTTGTTGTTAGATGCATACACACTTAATTAGAATAGAAAAAGCAGTTTTGAAAACGAAGAACCAAGTTGAAGGACTCACACTAAATGATTTCAAGATTTACTAAAAGGCTATGGTAATTGAGACAGTGTGGTTTTAGCAAAAGTTCAGACAGAGATATTAGTGGTACTGAATAAAGAGTCCAGAAATAGATCCACCTTTGTATGATAAATTTGACAAAGATACAAAGAAAATCAGTGGAGAAAGAACAATCATCAAAAATTGTGCTAAAACAATTGTTCATCCACATGCAAAAAAAAAAAAAAGTAAGAAAGAAAGAAAAAGAAAGAAAAGAAAAAAGAAGAGAAAAAACCTTCTCCATACTTCACATCATATACCAAAATTAAGCAAATAGATTGTATACTTAAATATAAAACTAAAAGTTATATAACTTCTAGAAGAAATCATAGGGAAAAAATCTTTGTGACCTTGTGTTTGGCAGATAATTCTTAAATATTACAAGAGTTTGATGCATAAATTTGTCTTTATTAAGTTTTAAAATTCATTTTGGGGACAAGAGGCATAGGGTATATTTTCAGGTGATGGAAATATCTTGATTGTGGTGTGGTTACATAACTTATGCATTTGTCTAATTTATGGAATTATACACCAATTAATTAATTAATTAATTAATTAATTAATTTTCCTTTATGTAAATTATGCCTGCAATAACCTGTCTTTAAAAATAAAATGTGGCTAGGAGGTGAGTTGTTGAGGCATTTGAGAGATGGGAAAACCTGTTTTGATTTTTATTTTGGGAGTTCTGGGGAACTACTTGAGGATTTTGAGGAGTTAAATGAGTAAATATATGGGGCATAATAATTTCTCTGTTTGAAGCGTGTAGGATGGGTCATTCCATAGATGGGTATATGATTAGAAGGAATGTGTGGTATATTTTTCCTGTGGTTGCTGTTGCTAAGGAAACATCATTCCTGGTAAGCCTATCTACTTTTCTCTTCTGAAAGACAAGAAGGCATCTCATCAAGGAACCTACTGTCTGTCTATCTATCTATCTAAACATCCATCCATCCATCAACTATCTGTCATCTATTTTAGCTTATACTATTCTCCATACAAGGAAGAAATGTTGTTTTATTTTTATTATGTATACTTTAAATTACTCTATAAAATTTAATATTTAATGCTACAATGCATTATTATTATTGTAATTACCCCTACCTATCTAAAAGTACAACCTTCTAATAGACATTTTAAGAACTCAGGTCTTTGTGGTGGTAGCGTGACTTATTGGAGAAGCTCTGGGCATTGGAGCAAGATAACAGGCTAAATAAGAGCTCTGTTATATACCTTGATTGATCTCATGTAATTGTATTTAGCTTATTTGCATCATCCTGTAAATAAATAAATAATGATCATAATGTTAATAAATTTCCATCACGTAGGTTTGTCTCATTTTAGCCACAAAACAAACCTATGTGGTGAGAATTACTATTATATGCTAATAATGTATATGTATATAGATAGATACATGGAAAGAGTACTCAATATACTACCTATCATATATTATTCATTATATGTCAATTCTTCTTCCATCCCCTGACCCTTTGCTAACCAGAACAACTTACATGGTTTAAACCTGTTATGTACTCTCTAAAATCACTTATTTGGCTCAATTAAATGCTAAATACAAAAACCCAGTAATTGAAGTCTACATACTAAAGTCCATATTTTTAGGAATTATATCTTATGATCCTGTTTATAATACATTAACTTACAGGATAACTTATATTCATAGACTTGAGGTCTTGAAGTCTCTGATATTTTTAATATGTTATATCTTAATATATTTATGATATTCTATGTATCTTCTTTATTCAGAAATGCTATGGAAGAGGAAAATCAATATATTAGATAAACGGGGAAAGTTGCCTAAACTCTACATAGCCATGTGTTAGATGTTTCTTCTGAAAGAAATGAAACAGACTAGGTGGATGTTTCCTTGAAGTGGAAACTAAGCAAAATTTGTAGCTTCTGGGGTACAGGAAAATTACTAAAAATCAGGAGACTTTGGTGCTGATATCAATTCTTCCATATCCAATTACTGGTCTTAAGTAACGACTGGTCTTTAACCAATCTCTTTGTTATCTCATCTGTGCAATGAGAATGCTGGACTAGTTGCGGCATTGCTGGAATTAGCCATTCAGCATAAAATGCTCCTTCTTTTACTACTGTAAAATTTTCCTTCGGGAGAACACTCACCTTCTATTCTTCATATGTTTCTACTGTACATGGGGCTCCACCCCTGACTCTAGGGTTTTATTTAAAACTTTGGCCCAGGCAATCTGAGCATGACAGCAACTTGTCCCTAGTGATTAGTTCAAGGATGAGCACAGGGCCCTCATAGCCCACAAGATAGACTGTAGAAACTTTTTCTAAGACTCTTGAAAGTGAGATGTTATATTTTTTCTACTAACTTGATAGGTTGTGGGTATCCATTTCTCATCACTTAGAATGTTGAAATTAAGCCAGCATGGGGGAAAACTGAAGTAAGATATAGTAAAAGCTGAGTCCTGGTGACATTTTAAGCCACTAAAACCAGGTATGCCTGAAGTTATATTTACCTGTGAATCAAGTTACATGAGGCTGTGTAATACCCACATTACATATACATGTTAATAATCACATGCTTGTATGTATTACATGAAAAGATGGAATACGTGTTTTAAATGATCAAGCTGGCTAATGTATTAAAAAAACTTGTGCAGAGAAAGAGTGACTTCCCTTTGCAAACTGGATTATTAAAAAAAAAAAAAAAAGCCAGACATCTCACCAAACAAGATATACAGATGGCATATAAGCATATGAAAATATGTCCCACATCATGTGTCATTAGGGAAATGCAAATTAAAACTACGAAATACCACTATACACCTACTAGAATGGCCAAAATCCAGAACACTGGCAACTCCAAATTCTAGTGAGGATTTGGAGCAGCAGAAACTCTTATTTAGTGCTAGTGGGAATATGAAATGATACAGCCACTTTTGAAAACACATTGGCAGTCTCTTATAAAACTAAATATATTCTTACTATACATACGACCCAGCAGTTACGCTCCTTGGTATTTACCCAAAGTTGTTGAAAACGTATGTCCGCATAAAAACCTGAACATCATAGTTCATAGTAGTAGCTTTTTTCATAATTGCCAAAACTTGGAAGCAATTAAGATATCCTTCAGTTTGTGAATGGATAAACTGTGATACATACAGATAATGGAATATTATTCAACGCTAAAAAGAAAGGAGCTATCAAGCCATGGAAAATAGTGCTGTGGTGAACATTGGGGTGCATGTATATTTTTGAATTATGGTTTTCTCCAGCACTATTTACAATAGCTAAGACATGGAAACAACTTAAATGTCCATCAATAGATGAATGGATAAAGAAGGTGTGGTACATATATACAATGGAATATTACTCAGCCATTAAAAAGAATGAAATAATGCCATTTGCAGCAACATGGATGGACGTAGAGGTTGTCATAGTGAGTGAAGTAAGTCAGACAGAGAAAGACAAATATCACATGATATCACTTATATCTGGAATCTAAAAAAATGATACAAATGAACTTATTTACAAAACAGAAACAGACTCACAGACTTAGAGAATGAACTTCTGGTTACCAGGGGGGAAGGGTGGGGAGCAGAAATAGGTTGGGAGTTTGGGATTGACATGTACACACTGCTATATTTAAAATAGACAACCAACAAGAACCTACTATATAGCACAAGGAACTCTACTTACAGTACTCTGTAATAACCTAAATGAGAAAGGAATTTGAAAAAGAATAAATACATGTATAACTGGATCACTTTTCTGTACACCTGAAACTAACAACATTGTTAATCACCTGTACTCCAGTATAAAATTAAAAAAAGAAGAAAACACAGAGAGTATAGGCATGATATTAATATTAAAATGTCATTAAAAGCAAAAATCATTATGTGAGACTGAAGTGTTTGCCCTATATTTATAAAGGTACAATAAACAACACTGTTTTAGTTTAAAAAAAAAAAGAATAGTTGAAGGAAAGGGAAAAAAAATTACCAACCAAAGATAACACTGTCCATTTTGATACATGTTTTTTCTTTTATTTTTTTAAGTATTTTTATTACATCTTGTATTCTGTGTCTTTCTTTTATCATAAAACATGCCTTTCCCCATGCTATTAAAATTTTTCATGATTATTATTCTAATGGGTAAATAATATCCCATTGTCATATGTCACATATCAACATTTACATAACTTAATATGGGGCATTTAGGTTGTTTCCAAATATTATAATATTTAATGTTTATCTTATAAACAAAGCTGCATCTCAGTGCAAAAAAGAAAAAGAATAAATGGTCAATAAACAATTATAATTATTAAAAAAAAAGGACGTGGAGGAAGCTTAAATGCATATTACTAAGTGAAAGAAGCCAATCTGAAAAATCTACATACTGAAAAATTCCAACTAGGTGACATTCTGGAAAAGGCAACACTATGCAGACAGTACATAGATCAGTGGTTGCCATGGGTGGGTTGGGATGGGGAAGATGATTAGGCAGAGCAGAGAGGAATTTCAGGACAGTGAAAATACTCTGTATGATACTATAATGATGGATATATGTCATTATACATTTGTCTAAACCCAAAGAATGTACATCAAGAGAGAACCCTATGGACTTTGGGTGATTATAATGTGTCAATGTAGGTTCATCCTTGGTAAAAATGTAACACTCTTGTGAGTGATGTTGATAATGACTTTACGCACACCTGGGGGCTGGGGTGTGTGGGAAATCTCTGTTTCTTCTCAATGTTGTTGTAAACCTAAAACTGCTTTCAAAAAATTGTCTTTAAAATTTGTTTTTAAATAGGCTAGAAACATTTTTTTCCTGAATTACGGTATTAGTCCTTTTTCAAACAAAATGTTAATGATATACAAAGATTGCAAAACACAAATCTTCAATATTATCTGAATTTAATAAATCTTTCATAACTGCTGGGAAATAATCATTATGTGTGTCAAACCTATGAACTAAACCACACATCTGCTAAGGCGTGGTGGTGGACTTTTTAAGGATCATGGAAAGTGCATCTACTTTCAGACTGTGAGTCAACTTTTACTCTCCATCCCCCACTACTCCCAAGCCACACTTTGGAGACACGTTGGGAGATTTTTTTTTTTGGTCAAAGCCAAGATCGCTCACAGTAGACCATCTAGAAACTGCTACTATTATTTCTTCTGGAAAACTTAAGAATGAGGGAATAAAATAACTTGGCATGTCTTCTACTCTCACAAGAGCCATTTAAATATTTTATCTACATTTCCCTGGGGAGTGGGCTGGGGAGTGGAGGAACCAAGAATAGTGGTACATGAGTGAGTGTGTACACACATGCATACACAGATGGTACTTCATGCTCGGAAATAGATATTTTGTGCTGAATTACTTGATTTTGTTGCATACTCTTAAATCTGTTTTCTTAGACGATGTTTAAATTATAATCTTGTAAAGCCTTATTGATTACAATGCTAAACTCACATGATGGGCTTAATAAATACACACTCAGTTGATTAATAGTGATCTTCATAGCCCCCCTGTTGGGATAGTGATCTGCTTCATGCAGTTCATTAGGATAGCAGCATGAGTAATTCTCCAATTATACAGGGACCAGCAAACAATGGCCAAATCCAGATCTTGCTTGATTTTATAAATAAAATTTTACTGGAACAGCTACGTAGTTACACCCATTTATTTATATGTTGTCTGTGACTGCTTTTGTCCTAGAGTAGCTGAGTTGAATAGTTGCAATAGAGACCTATGGTCCTCAAATCCAAAAATATTTACTGCCTGGCCCTTTCCAGGAAAAGTTTGCTGTCCCCTACTCCAATATATTTATTTTCCATGTTGTCTACCATGGTGAAAATGTAACTTTGGTCTTTATCCATACGAACTTAAAGCTTAAAAGATAAAGACATAAGGACTAGGGTTCAAGTGATGGAGTAAAAAGTGTCGATAAACATACAATAATAGCTTGCATTGTTTTCATATTTTATTTTCTGTAATCAGATAAATTTTAAATAACACACTTTAAGTAATTAAGATAGATATTGAATGTAAGGAAAGCAATCAACATGAAGAAACCAGGATTCTATGTGTTCAATTCCTTTGAGCTTAAAATTTTATTATAAAGTATTAAAATATTATCTAGTGGGTATGATAGGAATTTTTAAAAATTTAAGCATGTATGTGTTTTGCCAAAGCATTAAAAAAAATTTCAATGTTTAGAAGATACGTAGCAATAGAATAAGTCCCATATGTTAAGTGAATTCTTTGCGGCTGGAGATACTTAAGCCCAGCTAGATGCAGAAGCGCTACTGTGGAGGAGAGTGAGCACAGTAAGGAGGGTCCTCCAGATTCCTTTCAGCTGAGATTTTGTGATTTGACATGGTGATGATTAGGTCAAATATATAAGACTCAAGAGCCACCACTGAAAAAAAGAGATAAAAAAGTGTGTATGTGTGCGTGTGTTTGTGTGTGTGTATACGTACACATCTGAGTATTTTCTGGAGAATTCATTTTTAATTCTGTGGGGTTTTTACCAAACCACTTTCTACTGCTACAGAAGCTACAAATTATAAGCCATGGATCCTGCCCTCAAGAAGCTTAGATTTGGTTTTAAGAGTTCTGTGGAGAGATTGTTCACATTAGCTCGTCCGTTCAGGAAACTGAGGTATGAAGGCAACAAAATCTGAACAGTTGTTCAAAAGAGTTAAGATGTAGGAAGAGAGAAAAGGCACAGGTAAAAAGAAAGGTATTGTATACTTTCAGAAAAGAACAATTCAGCTACACTGGCTGAGATCACAAGAAGTGAAAAATCAACCATATGAGACACCTGACAATCCATCATGTAGAAGTAATCACTATTCATATTTTGTTATATGACCTTCTGGTCTTTTTATGTATCTGCACACTTCTGCAAAATTAAGGTGTATTGAATATAAAATTATGTAACTTGCTTTTTCCACTTAGCAAAATAAAATGACTATTTTCCCATAGCACTAGATATTCCTTCTAGCTGAATGCTTTGTCTTGAATAGTTGAATCATAATTTAATTAATCCCCAGTATTTGATATTTCCACTAAGATGGTTAAAGAGAAGCATGATTTATATAAATCTGTAGTGCCCATAGACAAATCTGATATTTGAACTTATAGTATCCTAAACAAATTTTTCAATGACTAAAGACAAGTGGCAATGCTATTTTTGAGTTGTTATTACCTTATAAATTTATTTGATGGATTTTGTTAAAGAGAGAGACTAAGAAAAGGGAGTCATGGACAGACTTACTTTAGCTTATTATGTGTTTGAATACCAAGTGTGGCATATTATGGTAAATATTACCTTAAATGCAGAAGTTATCTTAAATAAGAACCCTTTATTTTAAGGCTATAGCAGGATTCAATTGTTTCTTACTGATGGGTATTACAAGAAATGGAAGATTTCATCATTATCGACACTTCCTTGGATTGTTTGTGGATTCTGAGGGGATTGTTCACTTTCACATTTCCTTTTGCCATTACTATTATTTTTGTCTGAAGAGAATGAAGATGAATTGTATGCTTGTACCTTTGTCCAAGCTTTTCTCCCATGTCCCATTACCAACCTACTAGCTTTCTTTTCCCTTTGTACTTTTCTGTGAAGATTTCATATCCTGTGTACTGGGAGAATAATATCTTTGGAAGGAGTGTTTTATCTATATTTTGTAGAAAGAAGTAAAACAGGGAATGTGTGTTGTTTAAAAACAGGGAGTGTGTGTTGTTTAAAATATATCAATAACTTAATGAAGAATTGATAAAAATAGGAAAAAAAATTATTCCAGATAAATGCACTTTGAAGAGAACATGGTTGTCCTCAAAAGAAGAAAATTCAGAGTAAAAAAAAAAAAAAAACTCTGTACATTTTTTATTGAGTCTATCTCTGTAGCACTTTCATGTTCTTTAATCTCTTTTTCTTCCTTTTTTATCAGTTGGTTTTTGAAAACTTAATTCTCTGTGCTGTACCTTGAGCAGTAAAAAGTATAGCCAGAGTGAGAAAACTTCTTAAATTTTGCTCTTTATTAGAGCAAAGATCCGTGAATAGAGCAAGAGAGAAACAAAGCTTGTAAGATTGATGCGGGAAGAGAGAGAAAGAGAAGCTGAAGAAACAGAGGTGCTAATAATGGAATTTGTTTGGTCCCAAGCTGCAAAGCATTCTACCAGGCTAAGTACAAATGTCTTATCCTCTTGTTCTAGGTCAAAAAGTCTTCTCGTAATCATACTGTTGGTTCTTGGCAGCTATAAATATAATTGTTATCAATAAATGGGGAAGCAATATTAAATTACAAGTGACATTTCTGATCAGGTTTTTCTGAATTCAAAAATGTGCTCTTGACACATGGCTTTTCTTAGTAAATTAGTAACATACAATCCTATTTTTTTCCTGGTTTTAACTCACCATATACGGGATGATTCAATTTAAAGTCAGTTTACAAAAAATTATCAATATAAATTTTGGCAATTATCTATATAAATCTTACAGCATATTGAGCTGCCAAATCAATATTGACTTAGAATCACTATGTGTGCACTTGGTGAACTATAGCAGGTAGGAAAGTCATGGTTGAAGTCGCTCTCTTATAAGTATAACATTTTGGAATAGTAGTTTCATTGTGAATTCTTCTACTTAGAAAAAAATCAGTGATAGGCAGTATAAATTATTTAGCGAATCAGCCTATCTGCTTGCTAACAGTTTGCGATTTCTTTCCTAAGCACACGAGATTGATTCTGAAAAGTGCCCCTCTTTCTATGGGTCTAGAATTTTCTGCTTCAGCCACTGTGCAAAACCAGAAGGATGCTTCAGACTAGATGTTTAGGATTTCTGCTTCAGTTATGTGATTATTTAACACAGTGTTTTTGTAAATAGATCTGATTTCTTATTAATCACAAAAATCACAGTTATTAGGCTAGTGCTAGAGGAGAGGGTGTAGCTTTGTGGTTTGGAGAGTTGGATTCAGACCTTAAATCTGCCACTGCTGATTACGAGTTATGTTATGCTGGTGAGTCATTAACCTCTTCAATACTTAGTGCCTCATCTATACAAAGGAAATACTAATATCTAATGTACACAGTTGTTAGGAGTAAATAAGATAATGGCATTAACCACTTAGTCTACAGTAGCTCAATGCATGGTAGGTCTCTCAAAGTCCCCTGTTGAAAGCTCCTTGAAGCTGGAGATCCTATCAAACTAATTTAGTATCTCCCCTGTATGATACTATGTAGATTATGGACAGTAAGGCTGATTTCTCATTATGAACACCAAGAAAATTGGGAAGATAAAGATTTATTTACCTCAGGTTCTACTCCTCTTCAAATCCTTAGTTTTATTTTACATTCTTTTGGATTTTATTTATTTCAGGCCTCAAAGCTGTTATCTTAGGTGAGACTGCAAAAAAATTTTAAAACATCATAAAATTAAATTTGCTAGTAGCTACAAATAGCATGTTGACAGCACTGCTTTTTTTCTCATAAAAAAGCATGCATACATATGGAGAGTATTTCATTTTTCTTAATCCTTTTCCGGTGTTAAATATCTGCAGTAAACAGAAAAAGTATACATGATTTTCATATATCACTTGTAAGTGTCTGAGAAACTGCAGGATATGGCACTCACACTCTAAGTCATAATTGATATTTTAACACAAAATATAAAACCACATATATCATTATTACTAATAAGTAATAAGTTGAAATCTGATCCTGTGAACAGTAATCCTGTGTCAAAATCTGATGTTTAAAAACTTTGTAGACCGATAAAAGAGTTGATCTCCATGTGCTTGTTAGTTTGTTTTTTTCTTGTATTACAGGATATTAAGGCAGCTTTTAAAAATATTCTTGTCTAATAGTCATATTCTATAATGTGATTAGCTAAGCATGTTTTTAGTAAGCATGAAAGTCTAGCCTGCACTGAAAGAAAACTTGGTATATTAAAATTTAAGTCTCAGGAAAATTATATTTATGTCAAAATAATTTAATTTTATACTATTTTAAAAATGTGCTTCCTAATGTAATGAAAATTATGTAATTAAAAATAAAAGCTTCTATCTATGGATAATTTTTAGAAAAGTTACCAGATTTTAAAAATGGTGGTAAGCTAATGTAAGGTAAGTGTACAAATCCTAGATAAGGACTACGTTTTGTCTCTTTTCTAGGAAGTAGAACTATAACAGAACCAGATAAAGATGATTTTATATGAAACTCATCAATCTGGCTTCTCTGCCATAGGTTGTGTTTAGAATGCTCTATATTCTAGTCTTTGCTGATTAGGTCATTTTGTAGAAACCCTATTATTGATGTGTCCAACTCACAGCTCCAGCTTAGATAGGGCCTAGATCAACTAAACCATGATGTTGTGTTATCCAGCTAATCTTAATACTTAAAGACTTTTGGATATTAGCACTATGCCTCTGGATCCTTGACTCCCTACTTTCAATTAAGGATTATCTTCCTTTAGTGGTGAATTGGGAGATTCCTTTGGTACAACCTGGCCATTAATTGCCTGAACCCTGGTAGAAAATTAGTTACATGGCCCAGGCTTCTTTTATCAGCAATGACAAATACAGTAAATATCAGCTAATTTCACTCGTTACCGTGGCAGCCACCCATTGCAGCTACCACTTTTGATTACAGTCTTTCCTATGAGGTGGAAAGAGTTAGTAGGTGTGAACTGTTGTACTATGAATAATATTCAGGCTCCTTATAGGTCTGCATGATATGACCCTTACCTCTCCCCGCTACCCCAACTTCATCTTATACCACTTTTCCTCTTGTTCAAACTCTCTGTGCCAGTGTTCTCGCAGGTTCTTAAACAAAACAGCCACTCTTGCCATAGGACTTTGCACATGACATTGATGGAGAAGAAGCCAGCAAGGGTGTTGTTTCAGGTCAAGTCCTTTTGAAGGTAGCTGCATCCTGATCTTACAGGATGCTGAGAATTCATACTCACACCACTATCAGCTTCTGGCTAAGGGCCTCAGAGTAGCAGGGGGATGTAAATTCCCAAGAACTCTGGGTCTTCGTGCCTATGGGCAAAGTGTCTCCAATAGCCCTAGGTGAGGCCACCAAATAAGATTTGCAGGTACAGCTAATTGACATCAAAAACACACTGAAGCTGGAGGAGGGCCACTCTGAAATGAGAAATGGGAAGGAGTCTGGACAGTAGATCAGTAGGATCTTGTAACATCCATCCATATAAATAGAGTTTTATCTCTAATAATGATCTATTCTGAAAATTTTCCCCTTTAGCTATGTTCTGCCAAAAGGAAAAGTGCTACACATCAGTGAATTGTCCAAAGAGTACTGGCAATTGGAATAATAAGTATGGAGTATAAGATAACAAATTAAAACACAAAGGAGGAATCAAAACATTATCAGTTGCAACAACAATGGCAAAAGAGGATATAAAGAACAGTGAATGTAAAGTTCCTTAAGAATCAAGGGTGAAAGAAAACAGAACTTATGAGGGTCAATGGAAGACTAGTCTGTCAAATTGATTCGCAGCTTAGCACACCTTTTCCTCTCCTAGAGGGAACACTCCTTAATCATCTTGATAGTCCTGCTAGCAAGAGAGGTATGCTAATTGGATGCCTGGCCCAGTTTTCTAAGACTGAGCAACTACTTTATTTCATAAACTTTTTTTTAAAAACACAAGTCTGCATAAGCAAGGAGAAAAACAACAATTTATATATATTCCAGGTAAGAACTTCTTAGAATATAAAAGAGAATTGGTAAGATATACTGAAAAGAATAAGAAGGCAAGTTTACTATTTTTTCTATCACAAAATACCACATGCTGACACATAGGGACTGGCTAAGGCAACTCTGAGACTTGGCTAGGAATCTAGTAGTGTTCCCTTTGAACCCCACGCCCCATCCACAACTAGGGTCACTATCTGAGTTTCATAGTGTCATATTTATTCTATACTTTTTGCTAGAGCCCTGGTTTAAGTAAGCAGACAGGTGACTTGTTTTACAATTCCACATTCATTTTGCCTTCTTTTGGAGACAGCACAGTAATTTCCTATTGGGGAATTACTTCTCTCCCACTGTAAGCAATATGGTGGATCTGTCAGTCAAGGTGATGTAATTCTCTTAACGGAGAAGTGAATATATGATTCAAACCAGGTCAAGCCAACATTCTCCTGCTGGTCTCTGAGTCAAGTGGAGGAATTCAAGAACAGAAAAAGAGTTGGAGTTGATACATGCTACTGTCAGTGTTCAGGTAAGATGGAAACCTACTAGTTGGGTGATCGGAATAGCCATTGTTTCTGCCCCCTCTATGGTGCCTCAGCCATTTGTTTGAGTCTATGAACTACACTGGAATCTTACAATAAACATAACTGATATAAAGAGCAAAGGGAGCTGGTAGTTAACTAGTCTACCTACCTCCTCCCTGCTAAGGTACAAGCTAAACTTCAGTATCAAAGCTCTTTGTAATTTGATGCAATTAAACCTTAAATGGGTTGAAGATGAGTTTTAGTCTTGAAATATGTCATTGGATGTAAGCTTTAAGAGGGCATTGCCCAGACCCTTACAGAATGTTTGTTATATAGCAAGTGCTTAATAAATATCACATTTTGCAATAATAAATGGTGAAGAAAAATAAATATTATATGAGTTATCTTGAGCAAGTCATTTAATGCTCTGGGTCTTTTTCTCCTTAGCAATGAGATGAAAAGGCTAGATTTTTTTTTTTTTTAAAGGGAACGCTGTTTATTTATTTATTTATTTATTTTGGCTGTGTTGGGTCTTCGTTTCTGTGCGAGGGCCTTCTCTAGTTGCGGCGAGCGGGGGCCACTCTTCGTCGCGGTGCGCGGGCCTCTCACTGTCGCGGCCTCTCGTTGCGGAGCACAGGCTCCAGACGCGCAGGCTCAGTAGTTGTGGCTCACGGGCCTAGTTGCTCCGCGGCATGTGGGATCTTCCCAGACCAGGGCTCAAACCCGTGTCCCCTGCATTGGCAGGCAGATTCTCAACCACTGCGCCACCAGGGAAGCCAAAAGGCTAGATTTTAAACTGAAAAATCCTATGCTTCTTTAACGTTTCCTCTCCTCCCCCAATGCAGGTAATAATTATTGCTTACTTTGTGCTGGAATCTAATCTTAATTCTTTATATTCATTACTTCTTTGAATCTTTATGACAACCCTGTGAGAAAGACATTAGCATTAGTTGGGAATTCATTTGGTAACAAGTGGCAGAAAACCACAGTATGCTGGCTTAGACCCATTAATTTTTCTCACTTCACACGAAATCTAAGTGTTGGTAGCTGATGTCTTGTTGATGTCAAAATTAGAACTTTTCCTCACATGCTCACAAGATTGCAGACCTAGCTCTTTGCACTGTGTCCTTGTTTGAGGCAAATACAACAGAGGAAGGTGGAACAGTCTAGAAGCCAGATCTTTTTTTTTTCCATCAAGAAAGAACATGCTTCTTTCACAGCCTACAGCTGGCTTCCATTTACATCTTATTGGCTGGGACTGTTACATGGCAACCCTTAGCTTGAAAGGAGCCAGAAAAACAGTATTTAGCGGGGAATATTTCTAGGCCTCAAATTGGGGTTCTGTTGCCAATAAAAAAGGGAGGGATGGATGTTTAAAAGACAATTGACATGGTTGCAATACTTTTTGAAAATTTTTATTTTACGGTTGAGAAATGAAGACCCCAAAAGGAGAATAACAATGTCAAACAGCTAGTAAATGGTGAAGAGAGGAATCTGATGCTCAAAAGCCTGTTTGAGAATCCAAACTCTTAACAAGGGTAGGGGCAGTACGGTACAGGACCACAAAGGGGCAGCCAGGACTATGTAGAATGTCCAGCTGTTCTGATAACTAAGTATACAGAAACCAGTTGGATCAATGGGGCCAGATTTTTAAAGATGACTTGTAAATCTATATTAATTACGGCAAAACTATTTTTTTGTCATCTTCTTTTTTTTGGTTATGTCTTTTTTTAGTTTTTATTTTACATTGTAGTATAGTTGATTAACAGTGTTAGGTTAGTTTCAGGTGTACAGCAATGTGATTCAGTTATACATGTACATGTTTCTATTCTTTTTCAAATTCTTTTCCCATTTAGGTTATTACAGAGTATTGATCAGAGTTCCCTGTGCTCTACAGTAGGTCCTTGTTGGTTATCTATTTTAAATATAGTAGTGTCTTCTTAATGTGTGTGCTTGGTCTTAAATCAGTCTCCATTGAAGGGAATTAGAGTAAATCTTTTAGGTCCCTATATTTCAAGATCCTAAGCCACATTCCCATACAAATCATAAGCTTTTGGGGTGGTATGGGGTAGTAATAATAGCTTAGTTATGGGTGGCCCAAACTAGGCTTGAAACGTGACATATTCTTTTGTGAACCTCTGTTAGTAAGTTACAGTGATCCTCAGTTTATTCATATGTGAAAGGAAATGATAATAGATTAAACGTTTTTCAGAATAGATTAAATGCATATATAATTTCTAGCAGAGTACATGGGTACATTGTAGACATTCAATAAGTGGCACATATTATTTTCATTATTATGAATATTTCTGAGTTTTTCTCTTATTACTAAAAAATACATCTACTTTAAAGCAAATGTTTTAAATACAGAAAGTAAAATCAAGAAAATAAAATCACCAATAATCTCATAATAGAGCAATAAGATCAATATGATTCTTATGTATTCTACCCTATTTTTTTCTGTTTGAATATTTATTAGAGCAACACATGTCCCAGATAACTAATGAATTTGTACAGAAAAACTCACTATAGAAAACCCTCAGTCTATAGTCTCATTCCTCTTCAACCCTAGTTCCACTTTTTAAGAAAAACTCAGGTTTTAGATAATGTAATTATACAACTATTTCTCAATCTATCAGATGTAGAAAATATCTCCTGACTCCTCAATGTGAAAAATAAAGTTTTAGTTTTAATATACTGTACTATAATTCTTCTAATGATTATATTTTCAACATTAAATAATATACTTAAAACTCAATTTCTGTTTCCATTAACACCCAGCAGTATTTCTTGACTTTTTAAGATTGGCATTTAATTTCCCTTACTCTCTCTTCCATTTTTCTTTTTCTACTTTCTCTCCCATGTTAATGTACTACCTTCTGTAAGTTGTGCTTTAATTTGTACTTTATTGATGTTTTAATATTAATATTTTATATTGCAACTACAAACAAGTTTCTTATGTGTTGTCCTTAGGTTGATGCTAAAAAGTAGTTTCACATTTTTTGATTATATAAATTTTTGGTTGTTCAACAAAGTACTATAAGAAGATTGCATTTAGTTGTCCTCTGATCCAATATCTGCACTCTGTGTTATGCACTCTGAATTTTCTTAGCATGAGGTTCAAATAAATCACCTCCTTTAATTGCCTAAAACCATTCTATGGTTCGTTTGCTTTATGACTGGACCATGACAGTCATATAAAACTTTGTTTTTCGTAGAGTTTATAACTGTTTTTTCCCCCTCTCCTTTTTTTTTAATTCATCATTTTCCTTTATACATTCATGCTTTTCTAAATTTTTAATCCTCCTATCCATTCTGTGGATTCCCCTTTTCTGGATGCCTCTTTCATCAAGACTTCCTCCTGTTTTTAATCTAAAATTGTTATATAATCCAGGTTGTCTGTCCTGCTGTTGTTCTAGTACTTCTCATCATAACTTTCCTGGTAGGGCCCACTGTTTTTTGATCTCATGTGTTATTTTTTCTTGGATTATTCTTTGGTGTGGATTGTTTACCCTGAAGTGACTTTTAAAGAATGCTTTGTGAGAGGAAAGGCACCAATGTCATTTCATATATTTTTTTAATAAAGCTTTACATTTGATTTGTAATTTGACAAGTATAGAATTCTAGGTTAAAAATATTTTTTCTCCAAAAATTTGTAGTTCTAAGACTTCATAAGAATATAATTAGGTATTATATAATTGATTTTTTTAGTATGTGTTTCTGGGGCCTTTACAAGCCATTTCTATCTACATTTTAGTGCCTATTTTCAGTTCTAGGAAATTTTCTTTCATTATTTGTTGATAGTTTCCTTTGGTTTTTCATTCTGTCTTGTTTTGGTTTGTTTTCTCATATAATTCTTATTTCTGAGGGACCTCCTTTATTGGTCCTTTGTATCTCAGGTTATTTGTATTTTTATCTCTTTTCTTCTATTTAAAAAAAAAATCTGCCCTTAGTATTTTAATCTTGACAGTGACCTTGTTCTCTGATTGCTCCTTTGACATGGCAAACTCTATTTTAGAAATTTCATACTTTCCCAAATTTTTAATTATAGACTGGATTATTTTAAGTTCTGTTCCCTGAGTTATCTCTCTTTGCTCTTAAAATAGATTTTACGTCTGAGTTTCTTGATTTTCTTGATTCTGCTAGCTCTCCTCATAAACAAGTTTTGAATTTAACAGGTGAAGATGCAAAGAATGTTCTCTTACGATTTTGCTTGATAAATAGTACAGTTTCCTTTTGATTCTCCTCACTGAGTTAGAACTTTGAACAGAATCTCTACATGGGGTAGAATGAAGTCTGACATGTTAGCTGTGTGACTATCAAGCTTCCTCCACCAAATGCCAAAATGACCATGACCTCATAATTAATACCGACAGCCACATTTGAAGCCTTAACTTTCCTCTAACTGTGGGTGCTTGGCAGAAGGACCCTGCTCGGGCTTTTGCCTGACTAGCAGATGCCAGTGGTCTGAGATTGGCTGTAGGATTGCTACTTGGTTTAGTTGTTTTGCATAATGATGATTTGGGACCCCACTTGCCCCTTGCCCTTGACTGTGTTTCCTGTTGCTGACTTCACAGCCTCTAGTGACCCAATTGGCTCCAAAGTCCCTCAGCCTTCCATACTCTGGGATGTGTGGCGTTCCTCATACTGTTCATCGATTAATCCACTCCCCTCTAGTTTTTACCTTTCATTCAGTTATAAATCACCTCCAGTTACCTCCCTTGTTAATATATAATCATTCTATGCTAGCTTGAAACATAGAAAGTAGCTAATGTTTAACCATTTTTGACTTAACAGAAATGGCGATTTCAAATCGTTTAACTAATATGATACAGTCCGTAAACTATGCTTTCCCTTCAATATTTTTATTTCCGTCAATTCTCAGGATGGAAGACAATGATTGTACTAGCGATCCATCTTAAATTGGGAGCTTATATTATTTTAATGGGAGTATTCACAGGGATGTAAATTGAGCCCTGCTGGATTATAAGCCTGACAAAACCAGTTCCTTCTTGCCTGGGAAGGCTGAAGTTGTCATATGATAAAGAGGAATAATTTTTCTACTCAGTATTTTATCTACTTAAGATCCTGACTGTTTTGCAGATATTACTTAAAATGATACTGGTCAATTTTGGCCTGGTAATCCTTCCTTACTAAAAACGAAGCAAACAAAGAAACAAATCCACCAAATCACAATAAACAAAAACCTTCTGTACTTCTAATGCATGATTTTTCCACAAAAAATTAAGTCCAAGAGTGAAAAATAAAGACTCTCTTCCTTGAAAGAGAAGCGTAACCTTAGCTGACGGTTCTCTCGAACAGACACACCTAGGAGAACACGCCAGGATGCAAATATGTGGTTAGAGGCCAGGAACACAGAACATTCGCTCCCTGTTCTGCTTCCATAGCCATGTGATGGACAAGCTGAGAGTGCAGTGAGGCCAGCACGGACAGACCAGAGTGTCAGGCTTAGGACTCCCGCACGAGGCTGCCCTGCCATCGTCTTCAAATTGCTGTGCAAGATTTGCAGCTCTGCTCGGCTTTCTGCTGTCCAGAAGAGAGAAAATGGGGAGGCAGCTTTGAAGAACGCAGAATATATTTGCATGTTTTCAATCTTACATACTGCAGTAACCTCTCCAGGGCCATAGCAATGAGGCCCGGATCCTCCTTATATCCTCAGTGCTTGTGGCCTGAGAGACTGAGAAGGTGTCTGAAGGTATGTGACCCACCCTACGTTCCAGGAAAGGACTGAGATACTGAGTACTGGTTAACACTTCATTCATGGACCAGTTTATTTTTCTGTGTTGAGCTGGTGTTTTCACTTAATCTTTCAAATGAATTCTGCAAGGGTCAATCGAACTTCTGTGCTCTAGTTGAAGATGCTTAAAATCTCAGATTAAGCTTTATTCTGCCACAATAAAGCTATTGTCTTCATCTGATTAACTTCCTCAAGTATGAATTGGTATCATTTTCTGGCTAAAAAAAAGGTAAGGGGCTCTGAAAATATTGGTCTAACGTAGGTCTCAGGTGTGTTGTGAATTGAAAAAACTTTGTAATAAACTTTGTTTAAATTCTTGACAATTATAATAGAATTATAATAGAAATTTGTTGCTTTTGCCAATCGACATCAGTTTTCCTGTATTCTGGTAAGAGCTCCCAATTTTGCTTTGATGGATTGGTCATTTAGTAGAATTGTCCGCCGTGGTATCCTGCAAGTAGGTGGGCACATAATCCACACTTGTCCTATTCCATTCACTATAGAATCTCAACCTTGAGCAGAGCGATCAAAAACAGAAAAGATTTTTAGCCACTTCATCCATCGCAGGGGTAATGCCCTGAGTACTTTGATTATAATTTCCTGCTCCTTAGACCACTGGAACTATCTCTGTTTTTGTTTATCCCCAGCCTTGTTCTTCAAATATGTCTTCAGTTTTCTGAGCTATCTATTATATGTCAATATATTTATTTCCTGCTTAAGAAAACCAAAGTCTGCTCCTGAAAAACTGTTACAAGAATATAATGACCTATTTAAATTGGGAATGCTCGAGTGTCCAGAAAAGGTGGCAACAGATATGCTATACAAGTCTTCTGATAAACAGAATTTTCTTTGTCAGTTGTGACACTGTGTAAATGAACCATGTCATTCAACAGTGCTAATTCAGGGTTAATTCTGCCACTGAGCTCAGGCATCTTATTCTTTTTATTTCTTTTTTTTTTTTTTCTTAATTGAAGTATATAGTTGGTTTACAATGTTGTGTTAATTTCTGCTGTACAGCCAAGTGATTCAGTTATACATATATATATTCTTTCTCATATTCTTTTCCATTACAGTTTATTACAGGATATTGAATATAATTCCCTGTGCTATACAGTAGAACCTTGCTGTTTTTCCATTCTATACATACTAGTTTGCATCTGCTAATACCAAACTCCACTCCATCCCTCCCCCACCCCACCCCTTGGCAACCACAAGTCTGTTCTCTATGTCTGTGAGTCTGTTTGTGTTTCATAGGTAATTTCATTTATGTCGTATTTTAGATTTCACATATAAGTGATATCATATGGTATTTGTCTCTTTCTGACTTACTTCACTTAGTATGATAATCTCTAGTCCATCCATGTTGTTGCAAATAGCATTATTTTGTTCTTTTTCATGGCCAAATAGTATTCCATTGTATATATGTACCATATCTTCTTTATCCATTCATCTGTTGATGGACATTTAGGTTGTTTCCGTGTCTTGGCTATTATGAATAGTACTGCTACGAATATAGGGGTGCATGTATCTTTTTGAATTATAGTTTTGTCTGGGTATATGCCCAGGAGTGGGATTGCTGGATCATATGGCAACTCTATTTTAAGTTTTTTGAGGAACTTCCATACTGTTTTCCATAGTGGCTGCACCAACTTACATTCCCACTAACAGTGTAGGAGGGTTTCCTTTTCTCCACACCCTCTCCAGCCTTTGTTATTTGTAGACTTTTTAGTAATGGCCATTCTGACCAGTGTGAGGTGGTATCTTATTGTAGTTTTGATTTACATTGCTCTAATAATTAGTGATGTTGAGCATCTTTCCATGCAGACACAGTCTTATTCTTAATGAATTATGACTCACCCAACTCAAATGTGAAAGATTAATATAAAACTGCCACATGATTTCATGTCACATATATGGTCAGGTAGACACAAGGCCAGGAGAAAAAGGACAAGAGAAAATGAGACTCCAGAAAAATGCTACTCAACTTTTTTCTTCCTTATACTCTCTGTGTGAAAGCATTATAGTGGTATTGACAGCAAAAATGACATCATTATGCAAAAGAGGCCATTGGGGAAGTAACGATAATTTTAAAGATGGGCAGAGCTGAAGCAAGTGCATATGCCTTAAAGAAATGGGGGAGGAAAAGAACCTGTGCTTCTCCAGGGACTGATAAATTAAAACAGATCTTTAAAAAGAAAGCAACACTCTGTCCATCAGATTTTGTTTCAGTGGAGTTGTCTTCTCTGTAGAATATTTTCTTTAGTAGAAAAATGTTTAGGATACCAGATGCTATACGGACAAAAGGGATAGTGTACTACTCATCAGTTGTTTGAGCTGGGAGACTGGGGTTGGTTAAACATTGTGAAATACAAAATTCACTATGAACAACCTGAGGATCTGTTGACATTAAAAAAGTGGGGCAAGATTTGCATTTATAAATGTTTTAAATTAATATCTACTAATAATACTGCTTTGAGCTCCATAAATCTTTTTCTTCAGTGACATGCATGATCTACTTAATATAGTAATACTTATATTAATATGTGTGTATACAACACATACATCAGTACCATGTAAGACATATATCTTAATACACATAAAATATATACTGCTTACAACTCTCTGACTTTGGGTAAATAGCTCACCTATCCTATTTCTTCATCTATGAAATTAATTATAACACCTACCGCATCAACTTGTTGTGAGGGTTAAATAAGGTAACATACAAAAAGTAATTAGAAAATATACATATTATATGAATTATAAATCTCATTTTACTTTGGTTGAAAATGTCTCTAATCCCTTTATTATTCATGCAATATTCTGTGATAAAATTATGGACGGGAAGATCATTACTATTTTACTGAAATTTTTCTGAGTTAAACTTGAAACTTGGTATTGCATAGCTTTTGATATAGTCGTAAACTGACCAGCTTCATGCATTCAATCATTCAAGTAAGTAATTTTAGGCATGTATTTTGTGTCCAGTGCTGTGCTATGTAAAGCAGATGCAAAGATGAAAACAGGTGCATCTGCTCCAGAGTCTCATGATTGTGGCCCAGTAGTTGAAAAAAAGGTTTAAAAGATAGAATTTAGATGCAAAAACTGTGTTCTGTGTGAACACGATTCATGTGTGCAACTTGTCTGCACTCACTTAAATGTGGACTCTTAAAAAAACAAAAACAACAACAAAAAAAACTCATAGATAAAGAGATCAGACTTGGGGTTATCGGAGGCAGAGCATGGGGGGAGAGAAACTAGAGGAAGGTGGTCAAAAGGTACAGACCTCCATTTATAAGATAAATGAGTACTGGGGATGTAAGGTACAACATGATGACTATAACTAACACTACTGTATGCTATTTAGGAAAGTTGTTAAGACAGTATATCCTAAAAGTTCTCATCACCAGGAGAAAATTTATTTTCCTTTTTCTTTCCTTTTTATTGTATCCATGTCAGAAGATGGATGTTAACCTAACCTATTTTGGTAATCATTTCACAATATAAGTAAATCAAACCATCATGCTGTTTCTGTAAAACTTATACAGGGATGTATATCAATTATTTCTCAATAAAACTGGAAAAACATTTTTTTAAGTTGACTATATAAGTTAAATGAAGAATTGTGGTATTAAGTTCCCAAAACATTTTAAGTAAGTTGTAGGGAAGTTAAAATGAAGTGGGTTCTTGGATAGAACATTTCTATAAAAGACATTTCCACTGTGTTTCAAAAATATAGTCATTGATCTTGTTAATAACCCTCCCTTTTTACCATGTGGAGAATATTTCATTCTTCCTCTGATGTCAGTGACTTCCTTTTAGAATTTCTTCCCATTCCTAGAAAGGTGCTCATTACAAAAGAATGGATCTGCCAATAATCTGAAGTACTAAAGGTTCAGTAGAGAAAAGAGCTTACTGTTTTGATAAACAGGAGGTTTTAATTTGAATACCCCAGATAGTCCATTTATATTAACCAAATTAATTTTTAACTTGTCAAATTATATAAACCACATGATCATACCCTTTAGTATTTTACTGGATATATATTAGGTCTTGTTATTGCTAGATACCATTTCCATCATCATTTGTTTCCCTGTTTATTTGTTGCCCAAACAAGAAGTATAGTCTCTCTTCCTGTGTTTGAGGATCTCCCAGGTCTTTAAATAAAGACTTGGTAAAAGGCAGAGTTCACCATAAAGCTGAAAATATGAAACATTTGTGTACTACTTATTTCCTGAGTCACATTATCTATACTTCCCAATCATTCCAAGAAGCACTTAATACCTATTTTAATAAATTCCTTTTTCACTTAAATTACCTAGAGCATAATACATTTGGGCACAAATTAAAGATACGACATATGGAAAGAAACATGTTTTAAAAGTTTCCACTATATGCTAGGAACTGTTGATGATTTTTGAAACATATTAACAACAGCAACAAATAATAATACTTTAGTCACTATTTTATTATTTATAAAAGTTGTTCATTTCCACTGCGCACATACTGAAACAACATAAACTTACTCTAAATTATTATAAAATTATTATGCACTTCAAAAATCCTTTATCATAAGACACACCAAAAGCCTTTCTTCTCTTCCAAATGGCTGAGTGTATACCAAGCTTTGCCAAATTTGTGTTAATGAGGAAGTAAAAAACATTTTTCACACACAGAAGCCTGAAGCACATCCTCTTGCTAACATTTTTACAAGCTTTTTTAGTCTTTACAGCAAATTTCCATTTGTGGTTCTTCTTCGAAAGAAGGCTGGGAAATTTTTGCAAGAGTTCATCATTTTTCTGTCTCTCTCATGAACTTTGAATAGATAAGTGTCTTGCTTTGCAGTTCAGTTATTCTGAAAAGTTAAAGTAGACCCTTTAGTAGACCTAAAGTAGACCTAAAGTAGACCCTGGGGTTACTGTACAAATATCCACCCACAAGATTCAATGTAGAACAATTCTGTGCTGCTTGTGTTTTACATTTGCTACTCATTTCCAGAGCCTGACCTCAGCTGATAAACATTTTTCACTTTTAGTTGCAAGTGAAGGAGCTGAAAGAAAGCTGGTCTCATCTGGGACATGTTATAGTCACAGCTAATTAATGTTCCCAATGCCTTTCTTCACACCTAGAAATGTGCGAAGCTACCTTGATAGTGTGCAGGATAGTTTGTTACTTATTAGTATGCTTATCTATGAATCTTTCTGTCAATAAGAAAATGAAATTTTGCTTGGAAATAACTGATAAAATAAAATTTCTTCCTAATCACCTTTTAGGTAAAAGCAGTTCAGAGCTATGGTTACAGGTAGCTGCAGGTAGCTGGCTATTTCTTCTCCTTGTGATTCTCTTTTTTCTTTCTTTTTGTTTTCTTCTTCTTCTTTTTTTTTGGTGAGCAAATTATTCAGATTCCTTGCAAAGGATTTCTGAATTAGGGTTTAGGTAACATTTTCAGATTCAAAATAGAATTTCAAGTAGGGAGAAACCAAATCAAGTTCCTGGAAGGGAGAAAATAGAGTTTGCTTTTTAAGTACAGGCCACTAGCTCCCAGTACCTCACACCATGTTTCCCTTAACCAATTATTGTCTAATGATGGGGAGAAGCACTCTGCCAGTAGACTGAGACAGTCTGGAGAATATCAGTGTTTTTGCAACTGCAGTCCAGGAAGTACAAAAACCAATAGCTGTAACAGAAAACCATAAATTATATTTGAGACAGGTTTAAAACTGAGATCATTCAATTTGTGGTGCTATTTAAAATCTGCAATTAGCCCCAGTTTGCTTTGTAGTGAATCTGTGATTGTAGAAGGAAAAGAAAAGCCTCTCCAACAAGAAATAATAAAGACAGGAGACATTTACAGGAGGCAGCTTGGGGAGCTTATATCTTCTTTGTGATATACAGAAATCATGTTTTAAAAGGCTGTAAATCTCCAAATCACCTGTGACCGCAGTGTGAAGTCAATTCAGAGTTAGCAATCATTCTGGAGGTCATTTTTTAATCCAATATCAATTTGATGGGATAGGGAACACATAGCATTTAGGATTAACATAATGCTTTATGACCACAGATGTGGGCTGTGAAGAACAAATGTAGTAAATTTCTCCACAGTGGAACATACCATTTTGCTGATCAGTTCTAGCGTTCTAAGCTAGGGAAGAAGCAGTCTTTCATTCTCATAATTCATGGATGATCACCACCAACAACAAATAAATACTTGAGTCCAAAATAAGTTGACTTAAATAATTTCAAAACATAATTGTGTATTATAGAATCCAAGTTACAGAGATCTTAGAAAGTATAGTGAGATACGGCTATGCTTCCACCACAATGGTGGGAATTCAGTTAACAAATTAAAAAGACTGACAACATCGAGTTTTAGAACAAACGGCAGCAGCCTCAGACTGGAGACAGTGTGAATTTATCTCATGATTTAGAATTATTTGCCTTTGTCTACTAAAGTAGGACATATGTTTCCTCTGTTACCCATTAATTCCACTCTTTCAATATCTAATTAATACAAATGTGATTTGCATCAAAAGAGCAGGACAGAAACATTCGTAGTAGCGTGATGTCTGATAGTCCCAAACTGAAAGAGTCCAAAGGTCCATCAATGGTTGAATAGATAAATAAAGCATGGCAATTTATACAATGGAATACTATACAACGATGAAAATGAAAATGCCGTTGTACAAAATAAGAGTATATATTCATGTTCTCATTTATAAAATGTTCAATTGAAGCAAAAAATAAGTGGCTTGTAATAAGAGATATTTATTGACTCACAATTCTGACTCTAGAAGTCTAAGATCAAAGTGTCTTCAGGGCCATACTCCCTCTAATGGCCCTGGGGAGCACCCTTCTTTACCTTTTCTGCTTCTGGTATGTGCCAGCAGTCTTTGGTGTTTGTTGGCTCCTAAATGCCTTGTTCCAGTCACATGGCCATCTTCTTCCTATGTGTCTTCACACCATTTTCCCTCTGCATTTCTTTCTTCATATCCAGATTTCTTCTTTTTATAAGGATAATAGTCATACTGGATTAGAGGTCTGTCCTACACTACTATCTCATCCTAACGAATTACATCTTCCACAAGCCTCTTTCCAAAGGAAGTTACATGATGAGGTACTGGGAATTAGGATTTCAACATATCTTTTTGGAGGGAAACTGTTCAACTGATAACATACCTGAAATTCTCAGTGTGAAACTACTGAGGTGAATTGAAAAATACCTGGGTTTGGATACAAAGCTGCGTGAACCCCCATGTAGGGTGTACCTACCGGCTTTATGATGCCATGTTTGTCAGTAATAACTCAGGTACCAACATTTGAGGGTGATTTCTCTGAACACGACCATTATCTGACTTTCCTACAGTCTACACTAGTGTATGTGTAGACAACACCTTTAAATTTAAAGGCCATGTCTTTAAATTTATATATATTTCTGGGTTGAATATCAAACATCTCAGAGTCAACCCACTTCTTTTCTGTTACAGGACTGATGAGTGATTCTAGGAGATTAAGAGTCAAGCATCAAGCCATGAAAATGTTAATATAGTGCAAGGATAACTCATATAGGAGGGGAAGTGTATATAGTGCAAGGATAACACATATAGGAGGGGAAGTGTAGAGCATTATAATCTACATCCAAGCTCATCACAGACCTTGAGAAGGGAGAGCAGAATACACTTCAACAGAGACCAGACAAGACTTTACACTCCATCTTAATACCACATTCTAGGCAGCCATTCCCAATTACCCAGAGTTGGTATGTGAGGTGAAACCTATGATTAGTGTATACTGAACATGGCAGGGCCAGGCCAGGGCTAAATGATCAAGTCAGGTAAATTTGACCTCTGCAACATCTTTCATACCTTCCATTTGGGCTCCTTTCTCCTTTCTTCATATTCTTAGCAATATCCTGATGTCTCTGGCCACCCATGACTCAGTGGTTTATAATCTCAAGAGAGGTTGCTCTCATTGCTCACTTGCCATGTTAAGTTTGTACCCGCATCCACTCTCAGCCACCAACTTTTGCCAATTTCTAATTAAATGATAATATGTATATTATAACCATGACTGTTAATGGAGTATATTATTACTGCATCTATGGAAGATTACCTTGGCTTGAAGCATTGCTTGATTTTGATAACAGAGATGGTACATTGTGATGGTTATGGGCTTTGACTCTTGACTCAGAGTGTCTGGATTCAAATGTTGACGGTTCCACTCATTCATTTTGGGCAAATTACCTTCCTCGTCCATGCCTTTGCTTCCACTCTATATAATACAGATAAATAAAGTCCTGTCTTACAGAGTTGTTGAGATTAATGAATGAGTTAATACAGAAATGCTTTAAAACATTTTTGGCATATAGAAAGCATTTCACACCAGTTAGATATTTTAATTGTATAATTATGCAAACAGGAATCCTATATATGATGGTTAAAACTTAAAGGATAAAAACAAAAAAAAAATTCTATTTGATTTTTACTTATATGTTGGGCACTGTGTTAGATTTTGGAGATATATGGCTGTGTCTTGAAGGAGAATTTAATGAAAGAGAAAGACATAGAAATTAAAATGAAATATGGTAAGTGCTATAATGACTTTATTTAGTTCTTGTTATGAGAAAATGCTGACATGATGCAGCAGATTTTTTTTTTAGCTTTGAAACTATTTACTCTTACTGTTTTCTTTTTTACTATACAGTAGAGAAATTTTCCAGTTAAAGCAATGACGTGCTTTTTACAAAGATCTGGCTATCCTGTCTTGCTGTCTTTTCTCCCTACACTATTCGTTCTCACTCCATGCTTTTCTAGCCTAGATTATTAGATATTCTTAGACTAATACACTTTATAGATGAGTGGGGTTCTTTAACATCTGACATTCAGTTTCCAAGAAACGTCCCTGTAATTTAAAGTTAGGTTTATTTATGAGAATTTATGATGTTGGTTAGCATTAATTAATTCACTTGTACTTTGAAAAGAAAATGTGTATATGCATATATATGTATGTATGTGTACATATATATATATAATTTAAATTTTGGCTGACAAAAAGACATATTATTAGACATTGCAGGTAGTTTATTACAAACATGATATATTTTCTCTCATGATTTAGCTCAGCAATTCTACTTTTCATAGTTCCTAAACAAAATAACATTTTGGTCAGTATTCAAAGATTTCTTTTTAATCTGAAATTTCTTTCTAGTGTATGATACAAACAGGAAGAAAAACATCCTGAAGGTTGTTTTCATATTTAAACTTACCTTTTTAACATAACAATAAAATATATAACTCATAAAATATCACTTGTCACCAAATATACAGGGCCAGATATGATAGCAGATCCTGGGCTCTAAAAGTTTACGATTTCATATACACCTTGTCATTCATAAACAAATGTTCAGAGCGCCCAGTTGTTTGCCCATTTTGAAATAGAAGTGTAATCTTTAAAGCTTAAAATCCACAGTTACTTGCTTTAGGCATTTGACAGAATTCTATGTTGATAAAAATAAAAGTTGTTAAATACCAAGGCTATAGGCTAACATTCAGAAACTTTTTCAAAATACTTTACCAGGCCAACTCTGTGTTAAAGATTTGACTCTAATTGCTTAACAAAAGATACATCTCTATGGTTAATATGAAAAGAATTCTAAATTGGCTGTTTACTCTCTCGTCCCCTTCCTGGAAGCCTTGAATGAAACCCTCCTCAGGATATTAAAAGAGAACATGTGTTGGAGCCATGAATATATATGTTACTCTAGTTTCTTCCTATTGACAAAGTTAGTTATGCAAGTAGAGAATGAGTTCACTACCTTTCTTCCAGATTCTCTTCTATTCTCTTTAGCATCTCCCCGTGCTTTTCTTAAACCCTTAGCAATCTGTAAACTTAGCTCTCTATGAACTTTTTATGGATAGTTCAAACAACAGATGCTGCCCTTTGAAATCTGTTTTGAAATCTGTTGCAAGATGTAATCAAAAGTAAGTAGGTAGGAGAAGAAGGGCAGACCTACATTTGCTTTCTGTTTTTCAATAGCATGAGCCTGTCGTAAAAGCATGGTTTCTTACCTCTATTTTGTTTGAAGCACTGACCTTTCTGCAGTAATTAAAGCAGAGTGTGTGGTTTCTGTTCTGTAGAGTTTTAAATTTACTGTTAATATGTATGTTTGCTGGGTACTTTCAGGCATAACCTGGGCTGTTTTCAATTTTAATTCAAGTTAATGTGGGAAGGTCTTGAGTCAACCTTTGGAAATGCGGACGGGTTGTCATTATAAACAATACAAGATGGCATTCAGTAACTGTTAGGAAGGAAGAAATAACATCGAGTACAAATACACTTTGTGAACAGAGGTTATCAATTATTTTTGTCCTGTGGAATGAAAGCAAGAACATTATTATGTTGAACATAATAGAGTTGTTTACTTAGACTGAAAATATTTGAATCCATCTTGGATTCAGCTAAGCTTTAGATCACATTTGTATTGTTGCCATCACTGAAGCAATGATTTAAAATCAACCACAGAGGAGGAGCTTCAAGATGGCGGAAGACTAAGGCGCGGAGATCACCTTCCTCCTCATAAATACATCAGAAATACATCTACATGTGGAACAACTCCTACAGACCAACTCCTGAACGCTGGCAGAAGACCTCAGACCTCCCAAAAGGCAAGAAACTCCCCATGTACCTGGGTAGGGCAAAAGAAAAAAGAGAAAACAGAGACAAAGAATAGGGACGGGACCTGCACCAGTGGGAGGGAGCCGTGAAGGAGGAAAGGTTTCCACACACTAGGAAGCCCCTTCGCGGGCGGAGACTGTGGGTGGCGGAGGGGGGAAGCTTCGGAGCCACGGAGGAGAGCGCAGCCACAGGGGTGCGGAGGGCAAAGCGGAGAGATTCCCACACAGAGGAGCGGCGCCGAGCAGCACTCAACAGCCCGAGAGGCTTGTCTGCTCAGCCGCCGGGGCGGGCGGGGGCTGGGAGCTGAGGCTCGGGCTTCGGTCGGATCGCAGGGAGAGCACTGGGGTTGGCGGCGTGAACACAGCTTGAAGGGGGCTAGTGCGCCACGGCTAGCCGGGAGGGAGTCCGGGAAAAGGTCTGGAGCTGCCGAAGAGGCAAGAGACTTTTTCTTGCCTCTTTGTTTCCTGGTGCGCGAGGAGAGGGGATTCAGAGCGCCGCCTAAACGAGCTCCAGAGATGGACGCGAGCCACGGCTATCAGCACGGACCCCAGAGACGGGCATGAGACGCTAAGGCTGCTGCTGCAGCCACCAAGAAGCCTATGTGCGAGCACACGTCACTATCCACACCTCCCCTCCCGGGAGCCTGTGCAAGCCCGCCACTGCCAGGGTCCCGTGATCCAGGGACAACTTCCCTGGGAGAACACACGGCGCCTCAGGCTGGTGCAACGTCATGTTGGCCTCTGCCGCTGCAGGCTCACCCCGCATGCGTACCCCTCCCTCCCCCCGGCCTGAGTGAGCCACAGCCCTCTAATCAGCTGCTCCTTTAACCCCGTCCTGTCTGAGTGAAGAACAGACACCCTCAGGTGACCTACACGCAGAGGCGGGTCCAAATCCAAAGCTGAACCCCAGGAGCTGTGCGAACAAAGAAGAGAAAGGGAAATCTCTCCCAGCAGCCTCAGAAGCAGCAGATTAAATCTCCACAATCAGCTTCATGTACCCTGCATCTGTGAAACACCTGAATAAACAATGAATCATCCCAAATTGAGGAGGTGGACTTTGGGAGCAACGATATATATATATATTTTCCCCCTTTTTCTCTTTTTGTGAGTGTGTATGTGTATGCTTCTGTGTGTGATTTTGTCTGTATAGCTTTGCTTTTACCATTTGTCCTAGGGTTCTGCCTGTCCGTTTTTTTTTTTTTTTAATTACTTAAAATTTTTTTTGTTAATAATTATTTTTTATTTTAATAACTTTATTTTATTTTACTTTATTGTATTTTATTTTATCTTCTTCGTTCTTTCTTTTTTTTCTACCTTTTATTCTGAGCTGTGTGGAGGACAGGCTCCTGGTGCTCTAGCCAGGCGTCAGGGCTGTGCCACTGAGGTGGGAGAGCCAAGTTCAGGACACTGGTCCACAAGAGACCTCCCAGCTCCACGTAATATCAAACAGCGAAAATCTCCCAGAGATCTCCATCTCAACGCCAAGACCCAGCTCCACAATGACCAGCAAGCTACACTGCTGGACACCCTATGCCAAACAACTCACAAGACAGGAACACAACCCCATCCATTAGCAGAGAGGCTGCCTAAAATCATAATAAGGCCACAGACACCCTAAAACACACCACCAGACATGGACCTGCCCACCACAAAGACAAGATCCAGCCTCATCCACCAGAACACAGGCACTAGTCCCCTCCACCAGGAAGCCTACACAACCCACTGAACCAACCTTAGTCACTGGGGACAGACACCAAAAACAACGGAAACTATGAACCTGCAGCCTGCGAAAAGGAGACCCCAAACACAGTAAGTTAAGCAAAGTGAGAAGACAGACAAACACACAGCAGATGAAGGAGCAAGGTAAAAAACCCACCAGACCTAACAAATGAAGAGGAAATAGGCAGTCTACCTGAAAAAGAATTCAGAATAATGATAGTAAAGATGATTCAAAATCTTGGAAATAGAATGGAGAAAATACAAGGAACGTTTAACAAGGACCTAGAAGAACTAAAGAGCAAACAAACAGAGATGAACAACACAATAATTGAAATTAAAAATTCTCTAGAAGGGATTAATAGCAGAATAACTGAGGCAGAAGAACGAATAAGTGACTTGGAAGATAAAATAGTGGAAATAACTACTGTAGAGCAGAATAAAGAGAAAAGAATGAAAAGAACTGAGGACAGTCTCAGAGACCTCTGGGACAACATTAAACGCACCAACATTCGAATTGCAGGGGTCCCAGAAGAAGAAGAGAAAAAGAAAGGGACTGAGAAAATATTTGAAGAGATTATAGTTGAAAACTTCCCTAATATGGGAAAGGAAATAGTTAATCAAGTCCAGGAAGCACAGAGAGTCCCATACAGGATAAATCCAAGGAAAAACACGCCAAGACACATATTAATCAAACTATCAAAAATTAAATACAAAGAAAAAATATTAAAAGCAGCAAGGGAAAAACAACAAGTAACACAAAAGGGAATCCCCATAAGGTTAACAGCTGATCTTTCAGCAGAACCTCTGCAAGCCAGAAGGGAGTGGCAGAACATATTTAAAGTGATGAAAGAGAAAAACCTACAACCAAGATTACTCTACCCAGCAAGGATCTCATTCAGATTTGACAGAGAAATTAAAAGCTTTACAGACAAGCAAAAGCTAAGAGAATTCAGCACCACCAAACCAGCTTTACAACAAATGCTAAAGGAACTTCTCTAGGCAGGAAGCACAAGAGAAGGAAAAGACCTACAATAACAAACCCAAAACAATTAAGAAAATGGTAATAGGAACATACATATCAATAATTACCTTAAATGTAAATGGATTAAATGCTCCAACCAAAAGACATAGACTGGCTGAATACATACAAAAACAGGACCCATATATATGCTGTCTACAAGTGACCCACTTCAGACCTAGGGACACATACAGACTGAAAGTGAGGGGATGGAAAAAGATATTCCATGCAAATGGAAAACGAAAGCTGGAGTAGCAATTCTCATATCAGACAAAATAGACTTTAAAACAATATTACAAGAGACAAAGAAGGACACTACATAATGATCAAGGGATCAATCCAAGAAGAAGATATAGCAATTGTAAATATTTATGCACCCGAAATAGGAGCACCTCAATACATAAGGCAAATACTAACAGCCATAAAAGGGGAAATCGACAGTGACACAATCATAGTAGGGGACTTTAACACCCCACTTTCACCAATGGACAGATCATCCAAAATGAAAATAAATAAGGAAACACAAGCTTTAAATCATACATTAAACAAGATGGACTTAATTGATATTTATAGGACATTCCATCCAAAAACAACAGAATACACATTCTTCTCAAGTGCTCCTGGAACATTCTCCAGGATAGATCGTATCTTGGGTCACATATCAAGCCTTGATAAATTTAAGAAAATTGAAAACGTATCAAGTATCTTTTCTGACAACAACGCTATGGACTAGATATGAATTACAGGAAAAAATCTGTAAGAAATACAAACACATGGAGGCTAAACAACACACTACTTAATAACCAAGAGATCACTGAAGAAATCAAAGAGGAAATCAAAAAATACCTAGAAACAAATGACAATGAAAACACAACGACCCAAAACCTATGGGATGCAGCAAAAGCAGTTCTAAGAGGGAAGTTTATAGCTATACAAGCCTACCTTAAGAAACAAGAAACATCTCAAATAAACAACCTAACCTTACACCTAAAGCAATTAGAGAAAGAAGAACAAAAAACCCCCAAAGTTAGCAGAAGGAAAGAAATCATAAAGATCAGATCAGAAATAAACAAAAAAGAAATGAAGGAAACAATAGCAAAGATCAATAAAACTAAAAGCTGGTTCTTTGAGAAGATAAACAAAATTGATAAACCATTAGCCACACTTATCAAGAAAAAAAGGGTGAAGACTCAAATCAATAGAATTAGAACTGTAAAAGCAGAAGTAACAACTGACACTGCAGAAATACAAAGGATCATGAGAGACTACTACAAGCAACTATATGCCAATAAAATGGACAACCTGGAAGAAATGTACAAATTCTTAGAAATGCACAGCCTTCTGAGACTGAACCAGGAAGAAATAGAAAATATGAACAGACCAATCACAAGCACTGAAATTGAAACTGTGATTAAAAATCTTCCAACAAACAAAAGCCCAGGACCAGATGGCTTCACAGGCGAATTCTATCAAACATTTAGAGAAGAGCTAACACCTATCCTTCTCAAACTCTTCCAAAATATAGCACAGGGAGGAACACTCCCAAACTCATTCTACGAGGCCACCGTCACTCTGATACCAAAACCAGACAAAGATGTCACAAGGAAAGAAAACTACAGGGCAATATCTCTGATGAATATAATTGTAAAAATCCTCAACAGAATACTAGCAAACAGAATCCAACAGCACATTAAAAGGCTCATACATTATGATCAAGTGGGGTTTATCCCAGGAATGCAAGGATTATTCAATATACGCAAATCAATCAACGTGATACACCATATTAACAAATTGAAGGAGAAAAACCATATGATCATCTCAATAGATGCAGACAAAGCTTTCAACAAAATTCAACACCCATTTATGATAAAAACTCTCCAGAAAGTAGGCATAGAGGGAACTTTCCACAACATAATAAAGGCCATATATGACAAACCCACAGCCCACATCATCCTCAATGGTGAAAAACTGAAACCAATTCCACTAAGATCAGGAACAAGACAAGGTTGTCCACTCTCACCACTATTATTCAACATAGTCTTGGAAGGTTTAGCCACAGCAGTCAGAGAAGAAAAAGAAATAAAAGGAATCCAAATCAGAAAAGAAGAAGTAAAGCTGTCACTGTTTGCAGATGACATGATACTATACATAGAGAATCCTAAAGATGCTGCCAGAAAACTACTACAGCTAATCAATGAATTTGGTAAAGTAGCAGGATACAAAATTAATGCACAGAAATGTCTTGCATTCCTATACACTAATGATGAAAAATCTGAAAGAGAAATTAAGGAAACACTCCCATTTACCATTGCAACAAAAAGAATAAAATACATAGGAATAAACCTACTAAGGAGACAAAAAACCTGTATGCAGAAAATTATAAGACACTGATGAAGGAAATTAAAGATGATACAAAGATGGAGAGATATACCATACTCTTGGATTGGAAGAATCAACATTGTGAAAATGACTATACTACCCAAAGCAATCTACAGATCCCATGCAATCCCTATCAAACTACCAATGGCATTTTTCACAGAACTAGAACAAAAAATTCCACGATTTGTATGGAAACATAAAAGACTCCGAATAGCCAAAGCAATCTTGAGAAAGAAAAACGGAGCTGGAGGAATCAGGCTCCCTGACTTCTGACCATACTACAAAGCTACAGTAATCAAGACACTATGGTACTGGCACAAAAACAGAAATATAGATCAATGGAACAGGATAGAAAGCCCAGAGATAAACCCATGCACATATGGTCACCTTATCTTTGATAAAGGAGGCAAGAATATACAGTGGAGAAAAGACAGCCTCTTCAATAAGTGGTGCTGGGAAAACTGGACAGCTACATGTAAAAGAAGGAAATTAGAACACTCCCTAACACCACACACAAAAATAAATTCCAAATGGATTAAAGACCTAAATGTAAGGCCAGACACTATAAAACTCTTAGAGGAAAACATAGGCAGAACACTGTATGACATAAATCACAGCAAGATCCTTTTTGACCCACATCCTAGAGAAATGGAAATAAAAACAAAAGTAAACAAATGGGACCTAATGAAACGTAAAAGCTTTTGCACAGGAAAGGAAACCATAAACAAGACGAAAAGAAAACCCTCAGAATGGGAGAAAATATTTGCAAATGAAGCAACTGACCAAGGATTAATCTCCAAAGTTTACAAGCAGCTCATGCAGCTCAATATCAAAAAAACAAACAACCCAATCCAAAAATGGGCAGAAGGCCTAAATAGACATTTCTCCAAAGAAGATATACAGATTGCCAACAAACACATGAAAGAATGTTCAACATCATTAATCATTAGAGAAATTCAAATCAAAACTGCAATGAGATATCGTCTCACACTGGTCAGAATGGCCATCATCAAAAAATCTACAAACAATAAATGCTGGAGAGGGTGTGGAGAAAAGGGAACCCTCTTGCACTGTTGGTGGGAATGTAAATTGATACAGCCACTATGGAGAACAGTATGGAGGTTCCTTAAAAAACTAAAAATAGAACTACCATATGACCCAGCAATCCCACTACTGGTCATATACCCTGAGAAAAGCATAATTGAAAAGAGTCATGTACCAAAATATTCATTGCATCTCTATTTACTATAGCCAGGACATGGAAGCAAGCTAAGGGTCCATCAACAGATGAATGGATAAAGAAGATGTGGCACATATATACAATGGAATATTACTCAGCCATATAAAGGAACAAAACTGAGTTATTTGTAGTGAGGTGGATGGACCTAGAGACTGTCATACAGAGTGAGGTAAGTCAGAAAGAGAAAAGCAAATACCGTATGCTAACACATGTATATGGGACCAAAAAAAAAAAAAAAAAAAAAGTCAGAAGAATCTAGGGGCAAGACGGGAATAACGATGCAGACCTACTAGAGAATGGACTTGAAGATACGGGGAGGGGGAAGGGTAAGCTGGGACAAAGTGAGAGAGTGGCATGGACATATACACACTACCAAACATAAAATAGATAGCTAGTGGGAAGCCGCCGAATAGCACAGGGAGATCAGCTCGGTGCTTTGTGACCACCTAGAAGGGTGGGATATGGAGGGTGGGAGGGAGGGAGATGCAAGAGGGAAGAGATATGGGGACATATGTATATGTATAACTGATTCACTTTGTTATAAAGCAGAAACTAACACACCATTGTAAAGCAATTATACTCTAATAAAGATGTTAAAAAATAAAATAAAATAAACCACAAATCTCAGAGTGTCAAACGATGTTTAAACTTAAATGTTATTTTCATCATTTCACTTTAGATTAAACAAAATTTATTTCAGATATTATAAAATTATCATGAGTCAGTAGTTTGGCAATGCCAGCCTGGTGAAAGATTTTAGATATTTAAAGTTTTCCCCAAAAAACTTACATAATAGTGTTTCCCAAAAAGAAATAGTGTTTCTAACCTAGAAAATAGTGAAGCAAATGCCCAGTAAAACCATCAAAAGACAGTAATGCACCCCATAGAATGCATGATGAATAGAGTTGCTTTTGTCTCCTGACTTTTTAAAATGTCTTCCTGCTCTCTATCAGTGATTCTTGAAATCCCCCACCTCTTCAGATCCTCTCAGAGATGTTTCATTAGGTAGAAAAGAAATAAATTATGAAACAGGAGGAATTGAGCTGAAAAAACTTAGAATCAGTGTAATCCAATATTTGCATGTGTGTGTTCACTACATTTAATAATAATGATGATTAATCAACTTCTTTCAAGGAATTCTTTACATTCGAAGATAAATGACTGTCTAGGCAGGAGCTGGCATATTTGTTAACCAATGATGTGCTTTATCGTGTTAGTGGTTTAAACATGGTGTTTGATATTTTTTTCAAATTATAGCATTGTTTCAAGCATCACAGTTAAAAAGCCCTTCAACATGCCACAAAGAAATCATTAGTCTAGTAGAGTATATTTTTGTATAATTGATGACAACTGTGTAATGATGTGGTAAGCTGGCAATTAGGCATAATTTGCTTATGCAAGTTAGTTGAAAAAAATGGGAATCAATATTCAATCTACACCTATGTGAAAAGCAATTAGTTTAATTGATGGGGAAAAAACCCTCAACAATGGCTAATTATTCCAGAATGACCTGAAACACTCATGCAAATTAGTAGAATTAATTATACATGAATGACTAGATTATATAAATCATTTTTAAAACCTTGAAGTTTCTATAGTTATTCATATAATGTAGTAGGAAAGGTGATTTAATAATATAATGGATGCACCTTAGAGAATAATCATCAGGTTTTGCTTACAATCTGTTGGCACGATGCCATCTCAAAATAGACACTAATGAATACAAACAAAACACATGTCATAGCTTCTCACTCAGGTTAATAGTTCAACAAAGAAACATTTATCCAATAAGACACTGCTTTGTATAATTATTATTTTCTCTCAGTTCCTACTTGGCATCTACAGGAATTACTGAGAAACTAGTAACATTTTATTTTCTCTTCTGAAGTAAAACTCAAATATCTTGATTTACTTATCACCAACACTGGTTTTCTTCATGAAATAGATGACGATTTACTCTGTACTTATTCTGCATTTTATTCATCATGTAACCATGCCATTCTCATTATTACTTCTATGAAAGAAGCAGTTTCACGAGTGTCTGAAAACAACATATTTGCTATACACCTGAGATTAATTTTAATTCAGGGCTGATTCGCATTATCAATATATCAATCTGTAATCTAAATATTACATATGGATTCACTGACGACTTTTTTGAACTCCAAGCCCAAGCAACATAATCGATTTTAAATAAATTAGGGGCAATGCCACAAACAAAAGCAAGTATTTGGGTCTGACTTCATTCTCTGATGTAAAGTTATAAAACAGAAGTCCTGTTGTTACAAGAAATTTGTTTCAGCTGAAGTGGTTTCTGATATAAACAAAATATTTTTAGGAAGAAAAACACACACACACACACTCAGAAGATGGGTGATGCCCTAATTCAGGTTGCCTATTTCGGTAGGTACCCCGCTTTTCAGAATATCTTTAAACTTATCTCAGTATCTTATTCTGCAGAAAGTCAAAAAACAGCTCCCACAATGATTCATTTTCTTATAAGCTTGCCTTCACAGTGCTGCTAGAGTTTCATTCTAAGATAAGCCTAAATATCTTCACTATTTTTAACGTTTGTCGGTTAGTCTATCCCCAGTTCATCAGTGGTCTCTATAAAACCTTGCTTTTTAACTTGCAATTCTAGTGTTCATCTTTCCCTTCAACATCATAGCTTTATCCCTGTGTAAGTCGGCCCTGTGGTGCTGGCCAGTGGCATAACACTGTTATTAGCAGTCTATAAGGACTCTGCACACATTCTCACAAATTACGGAAAGATATTAAGCATGAATCTTCAGAATGCCCAAGTGCATTTTACAGCAGCTCTGATAGCACTCTGAGCTGTATTACATTTTTGTTCTGAATGGGAGCCCCTCAGAGAGGAGGTAAAAAGTTATCTGCTGTCAAAAAGCCTTGATGTGTTTCCAGTCATGGAAGTTTCACACTTGAGAACTGAATACGGTTTTGTATGGAATATTTTGACCTTTTCCGGAGAATGAACAAGTCTGAAAACAAATAATAGAAGTGTAGGGCTCTGAGCTCTGCCACTGGCTCCTGGTCATTGCAAGTCTTTTCATAGTTGCTTATCGAACCCATAAAATTTGGAGTTATCAACCTTGTGATTCACCGGAGTCCTGTTATCTGGACCTTGTAGGGTGACCAGGGGCAAAAGTTTCTCACCTGAGCGTTGCAATAAGAATTTCAAATTCCTGATCACCTTTCTGAATTTAAGTAGGAACTCAATAGGTTTGGAATATGCTGTTTTATATTTGTTTATGTACTTTTATTTTAATTTCCTCACAGTCTTTACCACAACTGTATGACTTAAGCAAAGCATTGTACGTAGGGGGTGTTGAGTCATAGAAGAAAAAAGAAAAGGAACCGTAGGATGAGAAAATGTTCACATAGAATGTTGGCCCCAGAACTAAGATTAGTCTATGATACTTTTCTTCTAGGTGTGGAAGTTGTTGCTAGATTGGGCTGCTCATCTAAAGGGTTGGTATGATCTGTTCAACTCAGCAAGCAGTTCACAATCAATGTCCCTGCATCAATCCTAGGTCCCCAATTACAGCCTACACAAAATATATTGAACCCCTCCAATCTTTAAGACAGTCTACTTCAGAATTACAGAAGTCTTAGCATTTAGGAAACAGGAGAAATCTTAGAGAATGTCTAAAGCAGCAGTTCTCAACCTGGCTGTACTTTGGAAACCCCCGGGAAGGTCTAAAAAACTGACACCTGGGTTCCACCCACATCTATTGGTCTGGAGTGCACCCTGGACACTGGGATTTTTAAAAATTTCTCCAGAGAATTCATAAGTATAGCCAAGATTGGGAACAGTATTGTCACAGATCTGAGGCAGTATTGTAGGACTTAGAAACTTATATGCCTATGGGAGCCAAAAAGATTACATAAAAGAGGGAAGTAGGACAGGTATAAGAAAAATAACATTGCTATCTCTTATTGCTTAATTTTTCTACTCTTGATTGAAATATGCGTAAGAGAAATATTGTTTCACCATATATAAGAAAAACACCTGTACAAGCTCAATGTCAAATGGTAATTGGGGGGTCGTAGGAAGTGTTGGGGATTGTGTTTAACTAGAAAATGCATGACCATCTAAAGTGTCAAATGCTAAGCTCCAGGTGAATTTGGGCTTAGAGTGTACAGATCTATTGATTTCGTCAAGAGAATATAACTTTTTTTTTTTAATTTCAAATTGCTTGTTAGTTTAAATGCTGGCTCATTCAATAACTAACTAATGTTAAAAAATTTAAACAGGAGAGCTTTATAGTCAGAGTGGAGTAGAAGGAAATGAGTGTCTGAGGAGGAGGCCCTTCCAGCTCTTACCCAGTTTTTTTTTTTTTTTTAAACCACAGGGTTAGGGTGAAGTCCAGGCTGCATATGTGGTCTCCACCGACACTGCCCTGGGAGTTGGGAGCTTATCACTGCCTGACGTGGATGAGAGATCCAGTTCCCTACTCTGCTTTTTCTGACACCACCTGGTGGGATTTTGAACACCTCCGTGCAGCCTGGTAAGCACGGTCTAGGCTCCGCACTTGGCTTTTGCTGATGGGGGTGGGACTATAATCTTTTCAGTGGTGCTTGACTAGAGTAATGCATTATTGTCTGAAAACTGTCTTTCTTCTGAGGCTATCTCATTTCTCCTCCTTGGGCTAGAGAGAGCAGGCTTTTCTTGAGCCACCTTTGTCTATATACATTGACCTTCCTGAGTTGCTGGCTCCTTTACCTTTAAGTCTGTGCTATGAGTCAAAAAGAAAACCCAAGGAATTTACCACCATGTTGTCCTTGGGTCTCAGGATCTTTAACCTGCCTGTCTTCTTTCCTCCACCTTCAGAGTCTTCTTTTGTTTCTTTTGTATAAATGTCCAGGGTTTTTAGCTTCACTTAGCAGGAAGAAAAGGGCAAATGTGTCTACTCCATCTCTCTGGACATGGGAGTCGGTTAAAACATATTTTTTAGAAAAGAACTCTAAGAGATCAGTTAGCCATCACTTGCAATATCTAGTAACTCTGTTAATAAAAAGACATTTCTTCATAGACAAATTGCTGTTTTCCTTTTAAAAATATATCATCTCCTACTGATGGATAGTACTTGGACTTCCTCTCAGTGATTTGCTTTCAATTCTACAGTATAAACCTAAGAGACTCACCTCACTACTTAGTCCCTGAGAAATCTAGCACACAGCAGTTTGTGTTTACAAAGCTCCCTGACAGCATTAGCTCAACTATACTGAGCTGGATTATGTGAAAAGTTCAGCATTTCTATGGCATTCTCATCCGTTTTCCTCCTACTGACACCTAAATTTCAGACAGAGCAAAGAACCTGGAAGAGGACAGATCAGAGCAAATAAAATATAAATTAGGGCCTCTTCATTAAATTCAAACCCTAGAAAAGCTGGTAAATGTAACTTCTTACTGGTATTTTTAAAGCTATAAAAATTGTACACAATAAAAGCAATCCCATAAAACTTTTATAATTGTCATTGTAAAATGTATTTTCAAATCAGTAGTCCAGATACAAAGCTCTCTTAGAACTTTAAAATCAGCATAGTGTGCTTATTTATGAGCAATTGTACTGTTCTAATAGTGTAAGCTTGTGAGTATGCCACTGCCTAAAATTGTATACTCTGTACCCAAGACATCACCTACCCCAGTGCAAGGCATCAATAAATGCCTGTTAATTGAATTTTGAATAATTAAATACATACTGCTACCCACCCACCCCTTCCAAGTTCTCATCCTGGTATTTAGGAAATGTCCCTAACATTCCAGAAGAGTACTACTTGGATACTCATAACTGTAGCATTGAGTAAATGCTTTGAGTGTTCAGTATATGTGTACATAATATACTACTTCCTTGACTGTCAGAATCCCCCTCTTAATTTCCTATCTCTTGATTTGACATCACTCTAGGTGTGTCAGTTCCTTAAGAAGCTACATTCTTCACATTTCATTTGGCACTCCTCTTGATTTTAAATTTTATGAGCCTGAAGATCAATGCCTGTCCTCACTAGTTTTACCTTGGCATGCAGCCTGTCAAGGTGATTTTATTCAGCTACTCCATGTGTCACCGTGGGTCAAGAAGTGTACTATTGGGGAAGACTGCTGATATCTTTTGACTAAAGTCACCCCTTCCATGTCAGTGGGCAGCAGGACCAAATCTCTCATGATCCGGAAATACATAGCAATCAGGCACCTTCTTGATGTTGTAAGGGCACGCAGAATGAAAACAGGAGCACCAGCCCATCCCAGGAAAGTCGATGATACCTTGATGATAAGCAAGTCAAAATAGGATGGTATCCTTCAGCTTCATGAAGATAGCAACCAACAAAAATGCAAAAGGGTCTATCATACCTCTGTAGAGGATTGTCCTGTGGAAAAGGAATGAGACTCATGCTAAATATTAACAAGGGTGGAGTTTGTCACCATGTAGAAACTTCAAATGGATAAACTCAATCTCAATATGAGGAAGAACTTTCTAACTGAACAAACTGACTTGTTTTAGGACAGGCTCCCTCAGAAGACAGTGAGTTCTACCACTAAAATTATTTGAGTTTAGGCTAGACATCAAATTCCACATGTAAAAATCAGTTGCTTCACAAGAAGATAAGTTTTAAATGGAAATTAGCAGGGTTAGGTTAAACTTCCTCCTAATACCAGCATTCTGGGATCCTATCAAAGATGAGCTCAGTCTGCCAATGTTTGCCTGCAAACACTCAGAAAGAAAGAAACAAAGAAAAAAAGCCAAAGCATAAATAACTGAAAATAGATACCAACACAGAAGTAACACCTACTCTACAACTAATTGCTGGTGTGATTCTCCTCTAATTGCATAGCTGTGAATGTGTCTTTTCTTTTTAAATCTTCTGCCAAGATGGCTAAATCCAAACATAGTTTACAGCAACTCTAAAAGGGAAATATATTTTGGAGTAGAATTTGTTGAGTCCTTGTCAGTACCTGTCATTATTTTATTTGATATTATTGACTTCAATAGCATTCTCAGGTGATATTTCCTAGATTAACGAGTGGATTTTTGCATAGAGGAAAGTAAACACTTTTCTCTTAATGAAATGCATTAAAGAATTAACTTTATGCCAGTCCATTTTATAGAAGTGGTATTTCTAAGCCCTGTTAAAACTGTTTTATAGATTTCCTAACTGCTGAAACACATTAGGAGGTAATCACATTAGATGTTGCCTGCTGAGTCTGGCAAGACTTGGTCAGTAGTTTAAAGTAACTGTTCCAATAGTACAGTCAGCTCACTAGTAGCTGGGTGACTCTAATTGAAATAACCTGACTGCACCATTAGTCCAAATGAGCACTTCAGTCCCATTTATGCTTCATTTGAAACTAAGAGTAAGAAGATGTCACTTATAAAAATGAGCTTCATTATGATATTGTCCTCAAGGGTCAGGATAGTGGGCATATATTACAGGTGAAACCTCATACTCATACACATTTTTAAATCATGTGTCTGTTACTTTTTGATTACAAGCACCTATTACCTACATAGTCAAATCATAGAAATCTCTATGATATAATAAATCTTAATATAGCCGTTTCAGTTGATCACTGTTAGATGAAGATCAAGCAGACTTCAATTTGTTACTCTTGACAAAGCCCAGTCCCCAGGGTGTTGATGGAAATTATACCTTAATAACCGTAATGGCTAACCTTAAAGATCCACCCCCCGCCCCTGCCTGCCATGATCCCAGCTTCCTGCTATTCAGACCCTTATGCAGCCTTCTCCCACACTGTACCATGGTTGGTCTGTGTGACCATAGAATACAGCAGAGATGATGGTATGTCACTTGTAAGATTAGCTTGGGTTGCCTCTCTTGCATAGCTCTTCCTGAGGGAAGCCAGCTGCCCTGTTGTGAGGATACTCGAGCAGCCTATAGAGAAGGCCATATGGCAAGGAAGTGAGGTATCTGGTCTCAGGAACTATGCAAAATAATACGTGTTTGTTGTTTTAAGCTACTAAATTTAGGATTATTTTTAATGCAGTTATAGATAACTAAATTCAGATTTTAGCACCTTAGAAATGGAATGCTGCAATAACAAAAATTCTAAAATATGAGAATGACTTTGGAACGGAGGGGTGGGAAGAAGCAAGAAAAGATGTAAAGATTTTGAGGAGTGTGCTAATGAAAACTTAAAGTGCCTTGAACACAAGGATTTAAAGGAAAGTGAAGAAGATCTGATAGAAAACTGGAGTTTAGCAATACTGTTGCCTGCAGTAATGTACAAGGTAGAAAATGTGCCTAAAGAGCTGGGTGATCTTGCTGAAAACTTTTCTGAGCAAAGTATTTAAAGAGTCCCTTGATTTCTCCTTGCTGCTTATAAGAAAATTTAAAAGGAGAGATAAACTAAAGGAAGGGTTGTTAAACAAGAAGAGATCATTTTCATGCTAGTTATATGATGTTAATAAATACGTAATGAAAAGAGATGACATGACAAATTCATTAAAATATGCAAGAAGTAGGAAATTTGAACACTTATTAACATGAAGTAAACTGAATTGGTAGTTAAAGACATGTTTCCATTCCAGCAGCCCTTACCCACCCTAATTTTTTAAAAAAATTAATCCTAGATGGATTCAGATGACAATTACCAAACTATCCAGGATAACTTATTCTATGCTTATTAATTTCCTAGGGCTACTGTAATGAACTAGCACATAATATGTGGCTCAAAACAACAGAAATTTGTTTTCAAAGTTTTAGAGCTGGAACTCCCAAATCAAGATGTTGGCAAGGTTATGCTTTCTCTCTTAGCTTTTGGTGAACTTCTTTTAAAAAAATAGACTTTATCTTTTAGAGTTGTATTAGATTCATGGCAAAATTGAGTGGAGGGTACCGAGATTCTCACACACCCCCTGCCCACATAGCTTTCCCCACTATCAACATCCGCCACCAGAGAGGTGCATTATTATGATTGATGAATCTGCACTGACACATCATTATCAGCCAAAGTCCATAGTTTACATTAGGGTTCACTTTTGCTGTTGTGCATTCTGTGGGTTTAGACCAATGCACAATGACATGTATCCACTGTTACAGTATCACACAGAGCAGTCTTACTGAGTTTTTAATACTCTGTGTCTATTTATTCATCACTCCCTCTTCTCTAACCCCCAGCAACCACTGATTATTTTATGGTCTCCATATTTTTGCCTTTCCCAGAATGTCGTATAGTTGAAATCATACATTATGTAGTCTTTTCATATTTGTTTCTTCCACCTAGCCATATGCATTTAAGTTTCTTCTATGTCTTTTTGTGGCTTAATAGCTCTCATTTTTTTTTCAGCCCTGAATAATATTCCATTGTCTAAATGTACCTAGTTTACCCATTCACCTACAGAGGGATGTCAGAGTTGATTCCAAGTTTTGACAGTTGTGAATAGAGCTGCTATGAACTTCCGTGTGTAGGAAATAAGTTTTTAACTCCATTGGATAAATACCAAGAAGCCTGACTGCTGGACTGTATAGTAAGACTGTGCTTAGTTTTATAAGAAGCTGCCAAATTGTCTCCCATAGTTGCTGTACCATTTTGCATTCCCACTAGCAAGAATTACTCCATATCCTTGCCAGTATTTGGTGTTGTCAGTGTTTTGAATTTTGGCCATTCTAATAGGTATGTAGTGATATCTCAGTGGTGTTTTAACTTGCATTTCTTTGGTGATATATGATGTGGAGCAACGTTTTTGTACGCTGATTTGTCACCTGTATATCTCATTTGGTGAGGTAATTGTTAAGGTTTGCGTTAATTGTTTGGCACATTTTTTTAATCAGGTTGTTTGTTTTCTTATTTGTGAGTTTTAAGAGTTCTTTTTATATTTTGGATAACAATCCTTTATCAGATATGTGTTTTGCAAATATTTTTTTCCCAGTCTGTGACTTGTCTTTTCATTCTCTTGACAATGTCTTTCGCAGAGCAGAAAATTTTAAATTTTATTCAAGTCCAGTTTATCAGTTATTTCTTTCACAGAGTGTACTTTTGTCGTGGCATCTAAAAAGTCATCATCAAACTCAAAGTCATCTACATTTTCTCCTATGTTATCTCCTAGGAATTTTATAGTTTTATATTTTACATTTATGCTGGAGATGGTTCATGTGAGAGCCAAATTCCTCTCCATCCATGGATGTCTAAAACAGGGGGAAAAAATTATCTTTTTCCAAAATTCAATGGTGAGCTAAGCATAGGACAAACATTCCCATTCCAAAAGAAAGACTTTTGAAGGGGGGACAAAAATCACAGGTACCAGTCAAGTCTGAAACCCAGCGTGGCAAATTCCATTAGATTTCAAGGCCTGAAAATACTCCTCGTGGCTCTGTCCGTTGGGCCCCTCAGGACAGTCCCACTCTTTCAGCCCTCCTCAGCAGCATCCCTGCCCTTCCCCCCACAGCAGTGGCAACCCCAATCTCTCAGTCCTTGAAAATCCCCCTGGCCTCTGAGCCACTGTTTGAGTCTTTCTTCTCTTTTCTTTAAAGATAACACGTGTTTGTTGCCGAGTAGCTCTAGCCACCCACGTCCTACCTATAGCATCCCAGAAATCCAATACCTTTCTTCATGTATTCCCATCTCTGTCCAAGCAGCATTTCTGCTGAGATAGTTGACTGCATCCCTGAGTCATATACCTAATCTCTCTAACAAACGTTTATCCAGGCACACTCTTGGTGTTTTCTCTCCACAACACATTGTGTAATTCTTTGAAATATGGATAGACTGAAAATTTTCCAAACTTTGATTACATCCACAAAGACTCTATTTCCAAATAAGATTATATTCACAGTTACTGGGGTTCGGACTTTAACATATCTTTCGGGGGGACACACTTCAATCCAGATCACATACATTTTGCATTTTTTTTCTGAGAAATTAAAAAAAGTAAAAGCTGTTTAGATTATTTTATGTCATATAATTTTATTCAAAAATCATGATCTATATCAGATTATAGAAGAAAATACTACTGATTATATAAGAAAATAAAATTTTAGCCACATTTTGCTTATTAATATAAATGCAAATACCAGTAATAAAGTATTAGCCAAACCAATCCAACAGTACATCTACACAACTTACAGTACATTCTGATGAATGAGGGTTTATCACCAAACTTCAAGAATGTTATTAGTTGGGATAAAGGTTTAATTGAAGTCATGAAGAAACGCCAAATTTCAGTGATTTAAATAAATGGGAAGTTCATTTTTGTCTTATGGGAGATTCTGATCAGTTCAGGGTTGTGTCATAGGTCTTCCATGCTTGATCCATGGCTTCTGAAGTCATTCCAGTTATTGTAATTTGCAGTCAGCAGGAAGGAAGGAATGGTTATGGTCAATCCAGGGCAGGTGGTATATATGTTGGAGATAATCTGTAAGTCACTCATAATAACTTTACTCTCATTCCATTTCCCATATTTAGTCACATAGCCCCACCTCTCTGCAAGGAAATCTTGCTTGAAATATAGGTACATGAACAAGTAAACAGGCATACAGTTTGAGAAGAATGCTTGCACCGTACAAAATGGCAAAGTGTGTTATGTCTAGAATATATAATGAAAGCAACAAAAGATTCAAGATTCCAACTAGAAAAACAAAAAATAATATGAATAGGTATTTTATGGAAGTGGAAACTCTAGGTTCTAAAATGCATAGAGAAAAAGCTAAAACTAATTTTACACACATTAGAAGGTCAAATGTGGAAAGATGGCATGACAAATGCTGTGGATTGGTCCTTTCAAAATCCTTTCCACCCCCCTTTTAATGTGCTTTTCTGTATTACAGAAGCCAGAAAGCTAAAATCACATTTCCCACACTCCTTTGCAGCTGAGGTTCTGGAAACAAATTAAGTTCTACCAGTAAGGTAAACACTCATGCATTTGGAAGATGAAAATATGACAAAGGACCTCTCCTTGCCCTTTTATCTGCTTTCTGCTAGCAGGAATGAGTCAAGAGCTGTGAGTAGTTTCTGCAGCTATGTCCCATTCTCTGGCATTCTGAACATCCTTTGGGGATGCCAAGAAGTATTTGCATCTGTAGTAATGGTGGGACCTTCTTTCTAGTTGTAGTTTCCTGATACACAGATAGCAGGTACAACAGCTTCTTAATCTCAGTAGTTCAGGGTGGCCTCAGAGGTTGTAGCTACCCTTTTAAAGGTATTTGAATATCATTCTGGTGTCATTCCTAGCAACCCAGCCTAGACTTGCTTCTGTATCCCATTCAATAATTTTTTGAAAGCATGGAAATTACCTTTGTTAAACCCCTTTCTCCTAAAGTAGAAAAATTAATTTCCATTTCTGCAATGTGACCTGTTTGAAACCACGGGCTATTGCTGAGTTTGGTAGACGGTCTCATAGATTCCTACTATAGACTGATGGAGTCATTCTGGAGAGCCACTCATGAGTCCCTAGTCAAAGTCAGTATATGAATACCACATTCCAAATAATTCCGGTCCTGGGTATATGTCAGATACATGCTTACACAAGTTTATAAGAAGATGTTGGCAGGAATTTATTGCAGTGATGTTAGTGATGGTGCAAAGTTAGAAGCAAAATGGGTATCCATTACAGAGAAAGTGATTAAGTAAAATTCAACTTATGCTCACCTTAGAGAATTGCACAACAGTAAGAAGCAATGAACTGGGTATACCTGTACAAGTATAGCTATATTATAGAAACATATTGTGAACTTCAAAAGTGAGAAATGGAATAAGATCAACACTACTATTTATGAAAATGCAAAACAACAAAACAAATTTTATGAAGCATACATCAACAAAGGGATACCTATCAAATGCATTCAAAGCGTTGCGTTGTTAGGGGAAAGATAATGCAAAGTGAGGAATAGGGATAAAACTGAATGAATGAAGAAAAGTGAATTAATGGTTTTGTTTATTTGTAACATAAGATTAAGCTACATGTACTTAGGATTACATTAATTCATCCCTCTATGCCTGCAGTCAAATAATTAGAATTCTACATACCCAACACAGAGCAGTTACACACTGAAACTTAGTTGTAGTATACACTGTGGTTGTCTCCATAGAATTGATGGTACCTCCCCCCTCCCCCTGCCATTGTGTAACATTCTTGTGATTAATGGGACCAGTAAAAGGGATAGGACATAAATGGCCAGTTCCAGACAGGATATTCCTGTTCACCCTTGCAACAAAGATCACTGTAGCTAACCTAAGTCTAAGTGTCCTACCCTTGGCTATAAGGATGATTTCAAGTCTGATCCAACCTACAGGAAAGTCAGGATTTATGCTTGAGAACTCTAGGTCACAGATTTCTCAAAACTGCCATTGACCTTTGCAAACATAAGGGACGCCTACAAGTAAATCTGACGCATTTGAGAACAAACCTAGGAGACTCATGAGAGCAGTGGCTCTGGACTTTATATTTACATCAATCAATAAATCTCCTTAATGTTTATACGCGTTAGAGTTGAATTGTCCAGGACAGAGAGCACCCTAATTCATCCAGCAAATACACATTGCTTTCCCTCCGATTTTATTCTTTTTCTTGCTGTTTTCGTGTGTGTGCGTGCTTGCACATGAGTGTACTGGTGTATGCACACACGTATCCTTATGGCAGTAGTGTGACTGCGTAGCATGAAGAGGGTCAACCTTGACGTCGAAAGAACTGGGTCCAGTATGCAGCTACATTTCCTACTGGCATTATAACTGTGAAGAAAATACTCATAGATTCTCCATGTATTCTTTAGGGGAAAAACAGACTAGTCCTAAACTATTCCATGTATACCCCAGGACTACTTTAAGTTTCAAATGAAATGACATATGTGAAAGAGTTTTTAAAATTCCCATATAACATATGATAATTATGTTATCATATAAACAATTATTATTACCTTGTATATGATGCAGTCTATAGAAGCATTTAAAAAATTGAAATCCCCCATCTCTTCAAGTTTATCTTGTATTCTACTCAACTTCCTTCATTTTTAAAGCTGCACAAGCGAAGGACAAAATGTCGTTTTTTACTTTGAATTCCCTATCTTTTGTCAGTGTGCTTCACAACCTTCACTTCATTTAAGCATAGTTCAGTGGTAAATTTCTATATATAACTGCACTTTCAAGTTGCTTAAAGATATAACATAATTGGGTGTACCTTTAACCCAGCGGCTTAAAATCCTAAAGGAATGGTGTGCACACAACATCTTCTAGTATTAAATAGCCTGAGATCAAATAAAATGCAATGAACAATGTCTGCTCCTGCTGAACTGGAAATGTTGTTAGTGAGATACTGGGCACAAATGACAGTGCTACCTCAAGAAACTTAATGAGGGAGTTTTGTCAAGCCAAACCTTTTAAAATGTTTGAACTCCATAAAAACCTCCAGGCATGACCGATTAAATATAATGCTTACCTCTGATTCTGAGCTGCAACTTGTATCATCTAATTCCTATAAATAAGAGCAGATGTGCTGTTAGAAGGTTTTGATTTGTGTTTTTATTTTTCAAAACCCATCTAGCATAGTGAGGTTTTTCCATTTGGGGGATGGTGGAGGAGCTTTGTTTTCTCATTCAAGCATGTCAGAAACAGGAAAATAAGTCTCACTCATCTCCATCCTATTAAAAGAGAGGCTCAACACAATTTACAGAGTTGGATGTGTGCTTTAAAGATGGATGAAAAGAGACTGAGCTATTCAAATACATCTTCAAATATTTAGAGTAGCAGGAGAAAAACATTACTTTAGCAAATTTTGAAACTTAACAATTATGAGTTTCAGCTTGTATTCATGTTATACCAGCAGCAACTTGAGAAGTCAGTAAGCACCTAGAATAAATAAACAGGGTAAAGATACTTCAGGCATCCCATTTCTAGGCAAGCTTGCTACTCCTATAAATCACACACCCTCTGCTTTAAGGATACATGTTGCTATTTTTTAATAGGGCGATTTCTTTAGCAAAACATTGTAGTCTCAACTTTAACACATATAAATAAATATAATTTACAAGTTTTGCATTTTCATTTCTGCTGATGACAGTTTCATAAGAGCCTCACAAATCTAATTAAACAGTTCACAGACACACATTTGAATATATTCACATGACAATGATATGAAAAGGATGATGATAATACTTTTCACTTACAGTGAACGTTTTACCCAAGAAACTCAGAATAATGCAGTAAAGCTTGCATAGTATCGAGAAATAACATGGAGTCTGTTAGACTTAATAGCTGCATGTAATAAAACAATACATAGAGGTCTTTTAAGTGATGTTTTTCTGAATAATCATATTTATATAGTAAGTATAACCCACATATTAAAATTATGAGGGAGAAAATATCCAGCTCTCTTCACATGCCACAATAATAAGTGAAAATCAAAAATAGTCAACTTACATGGATTATCTCCCTACTCTGAAACAAAATGACTTTTAAAAAAATTGAAGTATAGTTGATTTATGGTATTATTTTAGTTTCAGGTGTACAACATAGTGATTCAATGTTTTCATAGATTATACTCCATTTAAAGTTATTACAAAATAGTGGTTTACACTTCTCTGTGCTGTCAACAGATCTCCGTAGCTTACCTATTTTATATATAGTAATCTAAACCTCTTAATCCCATACCCCTATCTTGCACCCCCTGCTCCTCCCCACTGTTAACCACTAGTTTGTTATCTACATCTCTGAGTCTGTTTCTGTTTTGTTATATATATTCATTTGTTTTATTTTTTAGGTTCCACATATAAGTGATAACAGAGTATTTGTCTTTGGCTTATTTCACTAAGCATAACAAAATGACTTTTTAACATTACATTTTTTTAAATGAAATCACCAGTTTCGTTTGGTACTATGCAAATACCACTTTTGACTACATATATATACATGCTACTGAAAATTTTATGTTTTTTAAATAGTAAGAAACCAAGAATATAGGTAAAATATATAAGCAGAAAGTAAAAATCCATTTATTGATATTGTTATTTACATTTGACCTCATCGTGAGAGAGTTAAAATCTGTTTTGAATGATAGTGAGGAAAACAAGGAAGGTAAACAATTCAGATCACCAGTAAATATATTTGATTTTATTTTAATAGTTCCTATTATTTTGGGGTAGCAGTATTACAGAAAGCATAAGATTGAACAGTCACTTTCTCAGGACAGTGTTATCATTTGAGATGATTAATTAGATGTTTCATACCATCCATAATGATAAGAACTATAAACCATATTTCTGCCATCTTTGAAACCCTAGTTCCATGTAAAGTGAACAACAATTACTAATTACTTCAGAAATATTTGCTAAATAAGTTTAAACACAAATGTAAATGAGAACTGCCAACACACAGCAGTGTGATGGTCAAGAGTGTGGCCTTAGGCATTAAAGGGACATGAGTCTGAGACCATTTAACAGCTGTGTGACTTTTGGCAAATTTTCTAAGTGCTTAAATATCAGTTTACCTATCTATTGGGCTCATACCATCTACCACATAGTATTGCTAGGAATATGAAATAAGGTAATACATTTAAAGTGCTTTGTACTGTAGACTGCAATAAATGCTAGCCATAATTAAGAGTAATCACTATTATTGGTAAGTCAGCCCTGAATTGTCCTCCAATAATCCTATTAGATTGATTTTTGGATTCAATTATTAATGTTATCACTCATTTAAGTCTGGATTTCAACACAGAGGAGGTTTGTCTTGAAAAGAGGACGATTATGTGACAAAGTAAAAGAAAAACCTCATTACATAGTTGCATAGTCATAGATTTTGGTTTAGATCCAGAAAACAGCAATTGTATGGGGTCAATAAAATAATACCTTCCTTTGAAAGAACATTGACTGATTTCTCTTTGATCTGCTACCTAAAAAGTGGCAGTCCCCATATCAAAGGCCAGAAGTGACATTATTTCACTTTTTCATACATATTTTTAACTTTTACTAAAAAATATGTAGTAGTCCCATGTGCTTATGACACTTTTATACAAACAGGATGCTGCTTCCTGACTGTTCTCTGTGAGTTCACAATCTGAGTAACCCTAACTCAACATACAAGCATATGCTCTTCAGAGAAACCGTGAGAGACACAGGCAATGGAAGAGATATTTTAGGATTAAAAGCAACAATATTAATGGAATCATCTTTAAAAATATGAAATAGGTCAGTGCGTATAAGATGCATCTTTTAGAACCCCTTTTAATATAAGACAAATCCATCAGTCAAAGCTTATTCTCCATATACTAGCCGATGTTAAAAAAAACGAACTAAGGGGAAAGGCAAGAAAAATTTTAAGTGAGGATTTACCTTCTTTTCCTCTTCTAAATATGCTTCAGTAAACATTTATCTCTTCTGTCCTTGTGTGCAATACTCAATGATTGGGAAAGGGAGACCTATTAGTCTGAAGAAGAAATAGAGATGGGGTAGGGAAACCTGATCTCTGCTTCCATGTACATATTATGAGCAATAAGCAGTAAAATTAAATCTTATTCTATACAGGAGAAATGATAATCAGCAAACAGTAGTGTCTTTTTGGTGTGAGGTGAAAACGAAAATGAGGCCATTAGAATAGAATAGTTTGAGAATAGTTCCACAGATCCAAAAAAAAACCATCATGAAAACTACATTGTAGCAATTTGGAGAAACTTATATTTTTAGTTGGGTTGCAAACATTTCACAAAAATCATAGTTAAAGTTTCATCTTGAGATTACACACATATATGCATTTTTTCCCACCCAAGGCAGGCAGAATTCTCCATCAAGATTAGTTTCCTCTGAGGCAAACTTGTGACAAGGAGGCTAAAAATTGCATGGAATGCTCTGATGTTGCTAGTTTGAGTCGACAGAACTGAAATTATCAAGAATTGTGTACACTCTCATGCTTTCAGAATTAGACATTTTTATTTATGGTGTTATTTTTTTTTTGAGGTAGCATGCGTTTTCAATAAATAATTAAAACATATTTCTTCTACAACTTATCCTTCTGTTTCTGGGGAAAAAATATTACTAGAAAACAAATGGCACTTATATATTTTACCTCGGAGCTACAGGGGGAAAAGTAAATAGAAAATAAGGAAAAGCTAGGTCTTTGCCATCTTTAAAAAAGATGAAAACTGTCACTTTCCCTGGTCATCCAATAGTTTATTTTTTTATGGACAATGTTCTAAAATGTGTACATACTGTGTGGTCTAGGGTACCTGCTAATTTTATTTCCATTTGCCATTTACTAACCCCTTGAAATCTAACTTGATCACTATAACTCCGTAAACTCTTTATTTTATAGCTTCATTGAGGTATAATTGACATACAAAAAACTGCATGTATTTAAAGTGTACAAGTCGATGAGTTTTGTCATATGTTTAAATCCATGAAATCACCACAACTATTCTAGCAAACATATCCACCACCCCAACAGATTTTTTCATGCCCTTGTTACAATCTATTCGACTCTCTCCAGGCAATCATTGATCTGCTTCCAGTCAACAGAGATTAGTTAACTTTACAGAATTTTCATAAATTGAATCATACAGCATTTTTTTTTAGTCTGGTATATTTCAGCACAGTTATTTTGAGATCAGTCCATGTTGTTTCGTGGATTAATCATTGGTTAGTCCATTCCTTTTTTATTGCAGAACAATATTCCATTGCATGGATATCCTACAATTTGTTATTCCATTCACTTATTGATAGATATTTCTGTTGTTTCTTCCTTTCAATGTAATCAGAAGCCAATATTTTACAAAGTCTAATAGCTCGTTTCCAGTCTTCATCTTCTTAGACCATAGCATCTAGTACTCTTAACCACACACTTGTGTTTTGAGCCTTCCCTTTCTGAGGCCTGTACTATTGCCATTCTGTTTCCTGCATTTCTAATAGGTTGTCCTGTGTTCTTCCTGGCAAGCCTTCTTTTTCTAACTTCCAGAGGAAGGCCATCCTGCTCACTGCCCTCATTTCTCATGCTGAACTTCCTTTTATTAAAGAATCAAGTACTCCCAAGATTTCACTGATCTCGTCATGTGGATGACTCCTTGAATCTGAATTTCCAGTTTCAGCTGTTTCTCTTGGTTTCAAGACATCATCTTGTTTCCCTTTGAAAAATGGCCTTTAATTCACATCACGCTATGGAAATTGCACTTGCAGAGGTAGCTGATGGTGAACTCAATGGCTTTTCTCTTTCTTCATCCTCTTTGTCAAATATCCCAGGCTCAGCATTTGAATTAATCCTCCCTTTATCCTTTTCTATATCTCATGTGACCAATCAGTCTCAAATCATAATTTCCTCTGAAATTTGTGTCAGTATCATTCCTTTTTCTCAATTTTTATACCTCCCACTCTTTTGCAAAATAACAAAACCTCATGATTTTTTTGTTGTTCCCCCATCTCTCATCTTCCTTTCCAGTCTCCTCTGCTTATTGCTATAGAACCTCCCCAAACACAACTTTATTTTGTGTTCCTTGACCCACAAGTCTTTTGTGGATCTCAGTTGCTTCCTATATCAAAAAATTAGCTTCTTTTACCAATAATCTAGGAGCCACCCTACCTAGCAAGTCACTTTCTCACTTTTCCCCAATTAATACCTCCCTTCTCCAACTGGCAGCCGCCTTATCTCTGTACATTCTTTACTGTATTTGTTCAGACCATTTCACCTACTCTGAAGATTGAGACTGCGGGGTCTAGAGTCAGGTTTACCAGGCTAGCATTCTGGCCCTACTAATTGCTGTTGATGTTGCTTTGGATGGTGCTGTCTTCTTTATATCCACAAAGTAGGGTTGTGAAGATTAAGGAGATAATTTGTAAAAAGCTCAAGCATATATTAAGTGACCAACAAATGTTAGCTATTATGATTAGGTAAATCCTATTTATTTTCAGAGACTAGCTCAAATGTCAAAGAACAAATCAACTTAAACCTAATGGCAGTTTAGGGCAGTGTTTTAAAGTATTGGCTCCTGAGATAGACTCACTGGATTAAAAATCTAGTTTTACCATTCTCTATCCATGTGGCCAGGGAAAATTCTTCAGATGTCTGTGCCTCAGTTTCCTTATTCATCAAATGGAGATGATATTAGTATTCACTTCATAGGGTTTTTCTTTCCTTTATTTTCCCCCTCAACACCATTTATTGAAGACTGTCTTTTCCCCACTGTATACTCTTGGCTCCTTTGACATAAATTGACCATATATGCTTTTGTATATATGCATATATGGTTTATTTCTGGGCTCTCTATTCTGTTTCATTAATCTATGTGTCTGTTTTTATGCCCAAACCATACTGTTTCAATTGCTCTACCTTTGTTATATAGTTTGAAACCAGGAAGTTTGATGCTTCCAGTTTTGTTCTGCGTTCTCAAGGTTGCTTTGGTTATTCAGGGCCATTTGTGCTTCCATACAAATTTTAGGATTGTTTGTTCTGTTTCTGCAAAAAATGCCATAGAAATTTTCATAAGGATTGCCTTGAATCTGTAGATTGCTTTGGGTACTATGGACATTTTAACAATATTAATTTTTTCCAGAATATCTTTCTACTTATTTGTGTCTTCTTCAGTTTCTTTCACCAGTGCCTTATAGTTTTCAGTGTATAGGTCTTTCACGTTCTTGGTTAAATTTAGGGTTTTTCTGGAGACAAAAATAAGATCACCCCTGGGAGGAACTGAGAAAAGTTCCTGACACTATGCTCATTGCTTACTCCAAATTTTATTTCTTATGAGACTCAGGTTTATGGTAGTTTCTGGGCTTATGTTTCTGTGGGATATATTTATCATTAAACTATATCTAATTTTTATGTAAATTGGATTGATTTTCCCCTTTGCCCTGCAACAGTGAAAGACATATAAAAACAGAATTTTTTCTAACTATGGATTCAGCCCTGAGTTAGATGTATCTGTACCACAGAAAAGCCTATTCCCTGCATGGATTCCTATTAGTGGTTCAGAGTAAACATCTGGTAAACATTCATTTTTATGTGATGGTCTCTTAGTGTTGCATTAATTTTATTCAACTTTTTACATGCCTGATCCTAATAACCTTCTAGAACAGGGTCACCAAACTACAAGCCACAGACCAAATCTGGCCCACTGCCTGACTTTATAAGTAAAGTTTAAATGGAAGACAGCCAAGCTCATTCATTTGCATATTGTCTATGACTGCTTTCACTCTAGAAAAACAGAGAAGAGTAGTTGTGACAGAGACCATTTGGCCTGCAAAGCCTAAAATATTTACTACCTGGCCCTTACAGAAAAAGTTTGCTAACCCTTGTTCTATAAAACATTAATTTCTTCCCTAGTGAGGAGGGATGTTCATTTAACAAAAATTGCCAGATGTAGATGTCAGTGGCTCAAATTTTCTTATTACTTCGATATCTGTCCCTGCTGTGAATATATGCACTCGAATATGCTAAGTGTTTAGCTTGCATTTATACCTGCCTCAAACAAGCCGATTAATATTTTAATTAATTAATTTTATTTTTGGCTGTGTCGGGTCTTCTTTGCTGTGCCCGGGCTTTCTCTAGTTGTGGCGAGCGGGGACTACTCTTCGTTGCGGTGCATGGACTTCTCATCGCGGTGGCTTCTCTTGTTGCGGAGCACGGGCTCTAGGCACACGGCCTCAGTAGTTGTGGCGCTCGGGCTCAGTAGTTGTGGTTCGTGGCTTCTAGATTGCCAGCTCAGTAGTTGTGGCGCACAGGCTTAGTTGCTCTGTGCATGTGGGATCTTCCCGGACCAGGGCTCGAACCTGTGTCCCCTGCCTTGGCAGGTGGATTCTTAACCACTGCGCCACCAGGGAAGCCCCCGATTAATTTTTTAAAAAACAGTCATTCAGTCAATTTTTAATATTTTTTAGAAATCAAGGAAACTATTTCTCTGGCAACAGGTAGTAAAATAAATGGTTGAATGAAAATGTTTTACTGGTTGCTCTCAAGTGCAGAAACAACCTTAGAGTGAGCTATACTAGCTATTAACATTTATACTAAATTATTTTTAATGGTCCATAAAGTCAAATGGGTAGTAAAGCAAATCAGAATTATTAGGCATTCGTGTCCCACCAAGATATTTTTAACCGTCTCTCACAGCTCTCCCCAACTCAATGCATACTCCCACCATCGTGAACATCAGAACAGTTGTCATTTTCATATCTTCACTAAAGTCATTTCTCTGCTTGAAATTCCCTTCTGCCTAACACCATTTTTATCCCTAAAGCACACTATTGATAAAATCCCCATTCAAATATCATTCACTCCATGATATTTTTCTACGATTTCAGCCAATATTATATTTATGCTACTCATTTCTATTTTGTGCTGAAGAAACTAGTGTACATGGTTCTTTTCACTGATTACATTGTAAATTCCCTGAGGGCAAAAAACATATGTTTTAGGCATCCGTGGAATTTAAACACCAGGAGCCTAATTCTAGAGCTCGTGCTTATAATCCTCTGAATAACCCTGAAGACTGGGAAAGAAATAAGGAGAGCCTAATTGTTTCCAGATTAGGGGAGCTGAAAGATATAAGAAATAACTAAGAAGTAAAAATTTTGATATAGGGAACAGTATTGGGAGGAAATCACTATGTAGCTTCCCAATTAGTAGAAATCTCCCTAAAACTATTTAGACATCATTGTAGAGAAGCTGATGAAGACATCTGCTCAGTGTTTAACAACTGACATATCAGTAAATATGATTGTTAGACTCCATTCAGTCTTATATGTCAACAACTTTATGTAAAATGTTGATAATTTTCTCTATGAACGTGAGTTTAGTATTAGCCGGGTAATTGAAAAAATACAGCTGGAGTAAAATAGAGATATAAAGACTTGTTCTTGAGAAAACATTACACATTCAGAGCTCTTACCATGTCTTCTCTCATCCAGGCCAATATTTTCAACTTAAGTTAAAAATTGAGACTACGTATGCATATACATACACATATATATTAATGTTATGGGATATACATATATACATATATCATGGGATCCCATATATGTAATATATGTATGTATGTATAACCCATAAAATGCATTCTTTAGAAGTAATTACTTAAAAATGCTAAGTGAAATAACACCAGTATCATGCATGATGCCACCATGTTGATAACCACTGTTAATACTTTGGTAGAGATATGCACACTGTTCCCTGTTTCAGTAGCACTGTCCCCTCCCAAAGTTTCCACAGAGATCTGAACAGGAGTGAGAGAGAGCCCAGATCATCATGCTTTCCTAGTAACACCATCCTTCCTTCTCCTCCAACTCACATTTGCTGTTCTACCACCATCTGCCTCTCAGACCAGACCTCATGTGATCATGTCCCACACATCTGTTTGTTAGTGACTGCAAGACTCCTTTGCCAGCAGGGCTCTTTTCCCTATATAGTGCTGAAGATCTCAGTCTGACCCACCTCCTACTTTCCTTGACTCCTAAAGCTGTTCTGATCTTGCTCAGCCATGTGGACTTTATGGCTCCAGCAAATTAACTCATGTTTTCAGTCTTTTTCCTGAGCATCCCCTTAACCATTTAGCTGGAATTGAATCCTAGCTCTTTCTTAAGGACATGGCTTCCCCATGACCTTCTTTAAGCTGTGACAGTTTTCTCTCCCATAATCCTTGTTAATTCTGAGTCTTAAGGTAGGATAGACCACCTTTGCTCTTCAAAGCTTCTTTCAGATTATGATTTATCTCTGTTCCCTAAAATACCCAGCTTTGTAGCTCATGTCATCATATTCTACCATGTGCCTCCCTTCCATGTTCTAGACAATGATACCCCCTTGAATCCTCTATTCCACATTCCTGAAGATTTTAGTGTATGAACCACTGCTACTCTTTCCATTCCAACTTTTGTGATAATTCTTGGTGACTTTAATAATAATCTGAGCAGTTCTTCCAGGACTCCGGCTTCTCATACCCTTCATTCTTCAATAATCTTGTCATTCACACTATCTCAGCCACCTACTCTCATGGTCATAGTCTAGATATTTTCATTTTTAATAACTATACCTCCTCTATAATCTTAATTTCAATTATTGCATTTGCCACTTATTAACTCATTATCTCTCCAGCTGCAATAATCTGTCAATCTCTCAGGACTTCTCTATTGATCCTAGTGCTTTTTACTCTTACAAGATGAAACAATACAATCTCTCATCTGCATGAACCCTGAATGCCTTTATCAATCCCTGTTTCTCCTTTCTGTTCCCATCCCTTTCCTCATCTTCAGCTGACAACCTTGCTTCCTTCTTTTACTGAGAAAATAGAACTACATAGAAGAGTACTCCAGTTGCACCAATAACCACAACCACCAGTCTGCCTCTATCTATAGCCTGCATCCTCTATATTTAGTACCACTGTTATTATGTATCATCCATCGGTAGTCCCAGTAAAGATCAACCACTTCACTTCTGCAAAGGAGCCCAGGTCCTCTCACCCTCACCCAGCCATTGTTTCTTCTACTCTAAGTAATCCTTGATTTTTCTCTCTATTGCATTATTGCCATTAGCATATAAGCATGCTATAATATCTCTCATGTAAAAACAAGGACAAAAACCTTCCTTCACCGCCATACCCTGCTATCTATTGTTCCCGGTCTATGCTCCCTTATAGGAAATCTTTTCCTACTCTTTCATGTCATCTTGTTTCATTGTTTTAAAACCACTGCAATTAGATTTTTATTTTCACCACACTACCAAATGCTCATACGGATGTCACCAATGATCTCCATGTTGCAAAATCACATGGCCAATTTTCAGCTATCTTCCATGACTATAAGATGTATTTGAGGGAGTTCATCACAAACTCCTACTGAAATACCCACATTTGGTTTTGTTTTCAACTCTCTCGGTTCTCTTCCAATCTAACAGTAAGCTCTACATGCAGGAATACTCCAGGATTTAATCCAGAGATGCCTTCTTTTTCTGTCTATATACTCTCTACATGATCAACCCGAGTCAATCCTTTAAAAATCCTTCAATACTTTTGCGCTGATGACTCCAAAATTTCTGTCTTCAGTCAGACTTACATATCCAACTGCCTAATCTCCATTTGATGTAAAATCGGCAGCCCAGTCTAAACATGCCCCAAACTAAATTTCCACTTTTCTCTTAAATCTATTCCTTCCTCAGTCATTTCCATGCACCCTTTCACTTGGTCAGGTTAGAGACTTGGAATCATCTTTAAGTCCTTTCTTTCTCTCATTCACTGTGTCTATCCATCTGCAAATACTAATTGTTCTGTCTTTTAGTTATTTCATATCTCTCATCACTATCATCCTGTTCTAAGTCACCAACACTTCTTATTTTGCTTTATGAAATAGCCACCTAACTGATCTCTTTGCTTCCATTCTTGTCACTCACATACACACACACACACGCATATATCCCTACAGTGGAATATTATTCACCCATAAAGAAGATGGAAATCTTGCCATTTGCAACAACATGGAGGAAACCTGAGGAAGTTGTGCTAACTGAAATAAGTCAGACAGAGAAAGACAAATACTGTATGATTTCATTTACATGTCGAATCTAAAAAAAAATCAAACTCATAGAAATAGGGAGTAGATTGGTAGTTGCCAGGGGTGAGAGGGTGGGGGAAGAAGTTGAAGGTGATTAAAGAGTACAAACTTCCAGTTATAAGATGAATAAATTCTGAGGATCCAGTGTACAGCATGGTGACTATAGTTAACAGTACTGTATTATATACTTAAAAGTTGTTAAGAGAATAGATCTTAGAAATTCTTAAGACAAACAACAACAACAACAAAATGGTGATTCTGTGAGGTGATAGATGTGGTAACTAACTGGATTGTGGTAATCATTTCACAATGTATACTTATTTCAGATCATCATGTTATATACCTTAAAATTACACAATGTCATATGTCAATTTTATCAATAAAGCTAGGAAAAAAAGAAACTCTGAATCCATAGGTCAGTGGTTAAAAAAAAATCTACTTTTTAAAGACATTTTCCAATTCATTATGCAGGTAGTCTGAGGATAACACTTTGAGGATCACTGATAAAGACCATGTGTAAGATGCATCTGATCATTAAAAATAAAATTATTTTAACAAGTGTTGATTTTTCAAACAATGAGTCTGCTTCTACAGGGAAGTCACTAAATTTTTTCCTTTCAATATTAGGTCACAAATGATTTTTTAGTTTACAAAAATTATAAACTGTTTACTATCAATTTTTCCAAGGGCAGAGTGTTATAATGAATTGCAAAAATAAACATGCTATGGTGTTCTAACTCACAAACACCTCTGTTAAAGTCACACAGCCAAAGGCTAAAATTGAACAGCTTTCGTAAACAATAAAATAATTTTTTTTGTTAAAAATGAAACGTCCTAATCTCCCAATTCATCCCACCCTCCCCTTCCCCCCTCTGTGTCTACAAGTCCGTTCTCTACGTGTACGTCTCTATTCCCGCCTTGGAATGGTTCATCTGTACCACTTTTCTAGATTCCATATACATAAGTTAATAGAAGATATTTGTTTTTCTCTTTCTGGCTTACTCCACTCTGTATAACAGAGTCCGGGTTCATCCACGTCTTTACACATGACCCAATTTCATTCCTTTTTATGGATGAGTAATATTCCATTGTATTGACATAAATACACTACCATGTGTAAAATAGATAGCTAGTGGGAACCTGTGGTATAGCACAGGGAGCTCAGCTTGGTGCTCTGTGATGACCTAGATGGGTGGGATGGAGGGGGGTGGGAGGGAGGTACAAGAGGGAGGGGAGATAGGTATACATATAGCTGATTCACTTCATTGTACAGAAGAAACTAACACAATGTTGTAAAGCAATTATACTCCCCCCCCCAAAAAAAATCAAACGTCCAATTATCCTGCTGACCATAAGACTGATTGAGAAGGGACGGAGGAAAGTCTTGAACAGGTAGTAATACATTCCAAATGCTTAAAAATACATGATATCAAAAGGAAAAAAATGACCACTGAAATAAGTCAGATTGTTAAATTCTTCACATCTACATAATTATAAATCCCTTTACTCACAAAACAACCTTCTGGTCTGTAGTTTGATAAACTGAATGGATTTTCTTACCAGAAAGTTATGCCCCGTGAAGACAAATAGTTCTGGGTTGTAGGCCACATAAATCTCCAATTTTAAATCAACTGCCATTCTTGTTTTTGAGATATTCTCTGGTGAATCTAGTTCATTTCAATTCTTCAGATGATTGCTGAACAAATGGATCATAAAGAACTTCTCCATGTACAGTCACTTCGTGAAATCATGGAGTGATTTACTACCATGTTGGGCAGGGAAACAGTAAATGGATTTTATTTTGCTAGACAAGTTCACAGAAACATTGAAGGACCATGTCCCAACAATAGTGCACAAAATCGTCCTCCGATGGGGAGAGTGTTGGGTTTGGAACATTCTTCTACACTTCTTCAAATTCTGAGGTCTCATGAAAGAACAGGAAACTTATCACTGTTAAGTATCAGAACTGTCTGTCGATGTCACATTATATAATGAATATAGTCAAAGGAATTTGGTGAGTGGGGCACTTCTGTTGGATTTGATAAGACTTTCTACTTGATTTAACTCTCTTGGTGATTCTGAGGTGGATAAAGATGGTTTTCAGTTACAGTCTTAAGTCCTGGTAGCACTATTTATCAGATAGGAAACAGAGACACAAAATAATGGTTTAATCAAACAATACAGTTCAGTCTGCAACTTTTTCTATATAGTTTAATATGTGTTCTGAATGTAATGTCCTCTTGGCACTTGAGGAAATTTCAGCAGAGATTACATTTGTTCCAATACTTTTTTGAGAGCAGTACCAGTCTTTTGACTATAATAGATTTCTAATATGGGGCAAGGTTGCCCCACTTTTATTCTCGTTGGATAATCAAAACTTTTGATAAATATACATTTATAAATTGATTATTGTCAATCAATGATCAGATTGATTAATGTCTTTTTCTTCTCCTAAACTACCAGCCCATGAAGCCAGACCTCATATCCGTTTTACTCGGTATTGTATACCCAGTATATGACCTACTACATAATAGAACTTAATAAATAGTTATCAGTGAATGAAGAATATCTTAATATGTGGATTATAAAAACCAGTCAGGAATAATGCCCTATGCATTTCTTTTGTTACAGAATTCCTTTCAGTGCATTTAATTGAGAAACCATTCCATTTACCCTTCTACGAGCCAAAGAATCTTGCCCAAATTAAGAAATAAAAAGTGTCATTAAAAACAATAATAGCAACAATTTGCATCTATCCTGTTTAAATGATAATCTAAACAATATTCATTTAAGACAAGCACAAAGACAGAACAATAAAACCCTTTAAAAGCTTTCAGTGCTTTGCTTTTTTATACATTTAAGAAGGATCAGGGTAAAAATGTAAGCCTTTCTTTATCTTTTATGTGATAATAAACATTAGTTTTCTGATAGTCTCATTCTCCTCATTTGTTTAGTAAGAGTCACAGATAGATTTACACCTTTATTTAATACACTTTATATGAATTGTAACATACATTATCTAACTTTAACTTTACAGTATTACCATGATAACCATTTCTTCTCATTTACCGTGTGGATATTGAAGATACGACAACTTAAATAGTTTGTGTAGTGTCATACAACTAATATACTGGGGCCAGCATGTGAAGTCAGGTGTTTATATACCAAACTCACATTCTTTCCACTGCCTCAGGGAGCCCAAGATTCCATAGCTGGTCAAGATACTAGTAGGTCTTGTTTCCAGATTTATGATTCTCATTTCAAGTGTAATTCCATCACTCTCTACTATCTCATATCTGGGCTCCTAACATTCAGAAACAATATCTCCAGTCATTTAGCTGTTTGATTGTTAAAAATTCAGAGTAAGCAAATAAATTATGTTCAAGTTCTTTCTCCTTCTCTGTTCAAAAATGGCAAAGGATCTGAGATTTTCTTAATTATGAAAACTAATTTTATTTGTAAATATAATACAGGTTTGAAGCTACAAAAAAAATAAAAGAAAATGTAGAAAATATGCAAGAAGGAAGGGAGGGAGGGAGGAAGGGAGGGAAGACAGAAGGGAGGAAAAAAGCAGGGAAAAAAAAAATGATATCAAGATAGACAAAATGACTTAACATTCCCCTAAAGCCTGCTACTCTTTTCTCTGTTTATATATTAGTCAATTATAGATATTGTAGTTAGCTATATATTATCAGTTTATTTAATAAAAATGAGAATGCACATGCCCTAAGGCCACCAGCGTATGTAATAATGTGTTTGCTCTAGTAATTTTGTTGAAGAAAATAAATTGCTAATAATTTGAATGTTTTTGAGTAAGAAATGGTTGAGCAAATTACAGCATATATTTCTCATGGAATATAAACCAGTTATGCTTTTCATAAGTTAGATTCATATCGACTGGCCTGGAAAATTGACTGTTAGAAAGTGATAAGTTAAAAAATAAAAGCAAGTTTCAGAGTAATAATTTTAGTATATTCACATTTATGTGTAAAACATTTTAAAAGATAGAAAAATGCATTTGTGCTACTAGAAGCATAGAAGAAAAACTGGCATTATGTATGCCAATCTGTTACTTTAAGTTATTTTAAGAGATTTAGGTCTGGAGCAAAGAAAGAAAGTATATTCTGTTTTATTCTCCTTAAATTCCTCTTCATTATTTGAATTGTTTGAAGCCTATATTACTTTAAAATTGAAAAGAAAATCTTATATTATGTTTTAAAATTTCTACTGAAATCAAATCTAGATTGCCATAGTATTATGGTATATATTTACTATATAGTAATTGAAGTGAAATGGGCTCAAACTATCTTTCAAAAAAAGTTCTAGGAAACCTCCAAATAATTAGATAATGACACACAGATACAAAACCGTAATTGTGCCCCTTGGTCATTTTTTTAAAGTTTTTTTTTTAATTAAATTATAATTGATTTACAACATTGTGTTAGTTTCAGGTATACAGCACAGTGATTCAATCATACATATATGCTTTTTCAGATTCTTTTCCCTTATAGGTTATTACAAAATATTGAGTATAGTTCCCTGTGCTATACAGTAGGTCCTTGTTGGTTATCTATTTTTTATATAGTAGTATGTATATGTTAATTCCAAACTCCTAACTTATTCCTCCCCCCCTTTCCCCTTTGGTAACCATAAGTTTATTTTCTGTGTCTGTGGGTCTATTTCTGTTTAGTATATAAACATTTAGTATCATTTTTTTTTAGATTCCACATATAAGCGATATCATATTATATTTGTCTTTCTCTGGCTCATTTCACTCAGTAAAATAATCTCTAGGTCCATCCATGTTGCTGCAAGTGGCATTATTTCATTCTTTTTTATGGCTGAGTGATACTCCGTTGTATATATGTACCACATCTTCTTTATCCATTGATCTGTCGATGGATATTTAGGTTGCTTCCATGTCTTGGCTATTATAAATAGTGCTGCAATGAACAATGCTTTCAGAATACAATCAAATATTTTATTAGGGTTCTCATAACTGTCACTCAGTAGATAGTCAGAATTTAAATCCAGACTTCATTTAATGTAGATATACTATACATTAGTAGAGAAGTTTTGGGGACAATGTGTTGAAACAAAAGAAGATTTCATATATACCTACGAAACAGCGGAGAAACATCTGTGATTGAGTATCACCACATCTCAGAGGCTTGGAAAGATACAGGGATGTGTTTTTTTCATTTCCTTTAGAAAATTTTGTTAATTTGGTTTGGTTAGGTTTTTCACTTTAAAATTAGCTAGCGATCACAAAACCCTTAAAACACAATTAAGGAGGTCAGAATCCTTAATTGAACATTGCTGTTGTGAGGTCCTCTATCATTTTAATTAAAAATAATATAATTCTTCAGCCATTGGGAAAATAAGAAAATATCCATATTTAGACATGTTCAACTACTTCTCCCTGATTATTTGCCTCATCCCATATACATTGCAAGTCCTCATATGACAATGCTATTAATGTGAGAGAGAGTGAGGGAGAGACACAGAGACAGAGAAACAATGACAGAAAGACAGAGAGAGGGAGAGAGAGGGAGATGGGGTGGGAAGTAGGGAGATGAAGGAAAGGAAGGAGGAGAGAAGGAGGCAGAGAAAGATTTAACTCTGAGACTCAAGCTTCAGAGCTACAGGATATATACAAGAATGTATACATAGTAGGTGAGCAATAAATGTATGTTGGATGAATTACCTTACTTGAGATGTTTCACTGCATCTCCATTCACAATAATTTTTTACAATACTGAGAAATTGGAAAGGAAGCCAATAACCAACAAAAGTTCCTTAAAAAAAAAAATCTATGGTGCACCCATCCATTAAAAACAATGTTACAGAAGTACATGGACAGATATTAAGAAATATTCAATATATTAAAGATTAAAAGTACGTCAAAAATATAGGCAATAAAATCACATTTTTGTTTAAATCTATGTTTTGAAGGAAATGAATAAAAATATCAATAGTAGTTATTTCTAGGTGATACGGGTATAATGTTTTTGCTTATGGCACATCTACATTTCTGAATAACTTACTTATTAAAACAAAGCAAAAGTATAATGTTACTTTAAAAATAAGAAAATAAAATACCATTCAGTTGGGATATTTGTGTAGCCTCATAAGAAAATCAGTCAGAGGCGTGTGTGTTTTGCACATGGATAGATGGGGGATGGTGTTGGATATCTAGGAGCATTTCCACTTTTAGATCACCATGTGCACCTAGGTTGAATTTTGGAATGATTGAGAAAGACTTTAAGAGTATCAAAACCTGCATCCCAATCTTCAGAGATTCTGACTTATTTCATCTTGAGCTGAGGCCTGAGTATGAACCTTTTTAAAAGCTCTGCCAAATTAGTGATTCTAATTTGCAACCAAGGTTGAAAGATACAACCTTAATCTTCTCTTTTCTTTTCAAAATAAATCTCATCCCAAATCAGGGCCTCTTTCTGCATTAAAATATAGATGCACAACTAGGAATGACCCTTCATTTATTCTAGGGCATGTCATCGTGCACTTCCTTAATCTAACTACATCTTGTGTATTCTCTACTTCCTGATTCACATCCTGCATTTGTTTGAAAACAAAATATAAATTCCTTTCGAACCACTTCATAATAGCACAAAAAATTTCGAAAGTACTTCCCACATGTGACTTTGCCAATAGCTATTCTCATTTTATATTAATACATTCAATTGCTCTGCTCTCCGCCATGTTATAATAGCTTCTATAGCCCAAGCCCACACACCCCACCCCCAATACCCAGAAACACACAGTTCCACTCCTGTGTGAGCACATATTCAAAGTTCATTTATCAGTTTTGTAACTCTAAAATGTACATATATGTTAATCTTCTATAAATGCATGATTTTAGACAGAACTGCATCTACCTGAGATAAAAACCTTTATTAAATTCTGATTACTTTTTTACTACCCTCAAATCACCTTGGTCAACATTTCTTAGCCATGAAGTCCAGTCTGATGAAATAATCTGTAGTATACCAAGTGGTGGAGCTAACCTGAGACTACCATTTCACTTTCTCTTTTAATGTTTTGAACTCTGGTAGATGAAAAATGACTGCAATTAATCCACCATGTCACCACATAGGCAATAAAAATACCTAGCACTGAAGTAGCACTTTTCATCAAAAGGACTCCAAGCACCTTATACACGATTTTCTCAGGAAACCTCACAACAGCCATGAACACTAGGTAGGCAGTTCTCACTATCCCCATGTTCCCTAATGAGAAACCATAGCGTGGAGAGGTAAGCTTGCTCAAGTTCACACAGGATGTAACTGAAATTTTTGCTTTTCAAGGATGTAATTAAATATTTTGCTATCCATCCAACACATGTTAAGTTAAAATCTTACTTTTACTTTTTAAGGTAAAAAGATTTTTATCATCTGGAATATTGTTCAAAAGTCTAAGAAAATCATTTATGTTCTCTAGAGCCCCTTATTATTTAACTGATTTTTGATAGTATTTGCCAATGACTTTTTCATTATTTATATCTAAATTAAAATACACCATCTTACTAGCTACTGTTACCTAATGCTGCATGTATTGCTCTCTTGCCCCATTCGCACATAAGTGAAACCTTACCAAACACAACAGGTTTTTAAAAAATAATTTGTAGCATTACTGTATTGCCTTACAGCCTCCAAAATAATTATATTTTTTCAATAAGAATTGTCACTAAATTGTACCATGATATAAACTCTTTCCTTTCTACAGAGGCAAAGGTTAATAACTACCATAAATAACATTCCCCATCCTTTGTGGAATAATGCTAGTGAAAAAGGAAAACGTTGGTGTTCATTTGTCCAAATAGTATTACACTGAGAAACTATATCATCATAAGTTCAAGGACTTCAGCAGCCTAGCGCATACTCCTTTCTATCTCACTCAATAGAAGCATTGACTATTCATTGAAGACAACTACATGATTTTAAGTTTATCTAGCAGAGAGTTTTGATTATGTTTCAAAACTTCCCCAGGTCATTTAAAGTTAAAATTGTTAGTATTTTATTCATACTCATACACTGACTATATAAAATGTCCATATAGCATAAGGTTCAGAGGAAAAAGTGGTGCTATAATAAAGAAAAATATATATATTTAATCATATCCCATAAACTGGATAATTAAAAACTGTTATTTTAGTATCAAGTGTGATCTTTATTATATATTTGATTACCTAATTATAACTATGAGTTTGTAAGTTCCATAAATCAAGGAATTATCTAATTTATACTTAGAACCATGCCAATGTCTGGTACAATGTCATATACAACGTTTTTTGTGTTTTGCAATGTTCGTTAAATAAATGAAAGAATGAGTGAGTGAATGATTAAGTGAAGAAAAGCATTTGAAAAATAAGTAAAGTTCTTTGAATACTAGGAAAATGTGAGTCTTGAAGCTTTAAGGAAGAAAGAGGGTGAGTGGAGACGAAAACCCTGATATTCAGTAACGTTAAAGGAAGATATATACTACAGAAAGTACAATTAGGTTGATGTTAAAACTTTCACAGGATTTTATAGAATTTAAATTTTAATACCTATTTAATGTTAAAAAAAAAGTTAACTTTTTTGAAATAGCAAAATGCAGACAAAATAATGGTTGGGTTTCAGAAAGTTTCCAGAGCCGTTAATATGTAAATCAATACTAAAACACTACAATGTATGAGCTAATTTCTTGGAACAAGAAGTGGAAAAGATAATTTAAGAGATTGAATCACTTACAAATATTTTGATTGATTTTACATTTCATACACACACACACATGCACCAGGATATTTTCACTCATTTATTATTCATTCATTTACTCATTTATTCAAATATTTTTTGTGTGCCTAATATATGCTTGTTACTCATTTACTGTCCTTAAGGAAAGTATAATCTTCTTGAGGGATCTAAATCTTAATAACCATGTAAATGAATGGAAATTTTTTATTTTAATATGTATCAAGAGAGAGAAGTAAGTGATGCTCTAAGAGAATAAAGAGAATAAAAGAATAAAGCTGATAGATTAGGTTAGTTTAATAAGACCCTAATACATCATCCTTCTTGTATCTTCCTAGCTACTCATAAAGCTGGAGAGGGTGGAGAAGACCATGTGATTTGGTAACATTTCACAAACAAGGCACAATAATTGTGCTGCTTCTACCCTCCCTCTTTTCTCCCTTCACAAAAATAAATCAATTCCCCAATATACAGATTTAAATATACAGAATAAAAATTGGATGGATATTGTGAGTACATGAGGAAAAGCAGAAGATATGCAGCCCTTTAACAGCAATTTTTATATTAACATAAAAAATCTATTTCCACTAGTTTTAGACATGAATCAAAACTCAAAAGGCATAATAATTCTAAATCGAACATCATACACTCATTGACTTTGTTTAATCAGGAGAAGTTGGTTCAAGTTTAAAAGTCACAGGAGAGGAGTTTTTAATTGCGTATCTGTACAAACCCAAGAAAAAAATGTACTGGGAATTCTTTTGCATTACTTTAAAAATGTTCTAAAAGTAATAAGCAAGAGCTTATTATTTGGACTCTGTAATTCACAAACATTAAAATGAGAAGAAATCTTAGTGATCATAAATATGTTGCATTCCTTCATCCCCCAAACCCTATTTCTTAAATGAGGGACGTCAAGGCCAGAGAGACTGAGGAAGACTATTAGAAACCCAAGTCTTCTGAAAAGGATAGGGAAGAGCATAGCATGATGGGAAAAATATGTGCCTAGAAGTCAGACAGATATAGGCTTTAGTCTTCCCTCTGTCAGTTATATTATTTTTCACCTTTATTCAGAATGCCCTTCCACACCACTGACTTTGCCTTTTCATCTTTCAAGCTTCATCTCAAGTTTAACTTAAAACTTTGTCTTTGCTGCTCCCACTCTACTCTTAGAGCCTGTAACATTTGTTTTTGCAGTTAATGTCACAAGATTAGTTTTCCCTATCAAGCACTCAAGGGCAAGGTGTTTGTGCTACTTATCTGATTATGCAATATTTGTCTTTGTACTCATTTTTAAGTCTTTTGCAAATATGAAATGTCTCAAAGGTTTCATTCAACCCATTAATTAATGAGGAAACAAGTAAGATGTTAAAAATGGCTCTGAGAACATTTGAAGAGATAGGTATTTGTAAGCAATTTAATAAAGGAATGTTAAGATGAAAATGCTAAGTAAAATACAGACCTGATTGATACCCAACAGGGCAATAAACCATAACCTTCTATATTTTTTCAACATCTTTATTGGAGTATAATTGCTTTATGATGGTGTGTTAATTTCTGCTTTATAACAAAGTGAAACAGCTATACATACACATATACCCCATATCCCCTCCCTCTTGCATCATCCTCCCACCCTCCCTATCCCACCCCTCTAGGTGGTCACAAAGCACCGAGCTGATCTCCCTGTGCCATGCGGCTACTTCCCACTAGCTATCTATTTTACATTTGGTAGTGTATATATGTCCATGCCACTCTCTCACTTCGTCCCAGCTTACCCTTCCCCCTCCCCATGTCATCAAGTCCATTCTCTACATCTGCATCTTTATTCCTGTCCTACCCCTAGGTTCTTCACAACCACTTTTTTTTTTTTTAGATTCCATATATATGTGTTAGCATACGGTATTTGTTTTTCTCTTTCTGACTTACTTCACTCTGTATGACAGACTCTAGGTCCATCCACCTCACTACAAATAACTCAATTTCATTTCTTTTTATGGCTGAGTAATATTCCTTGTATATATGTGCCACATCTTTATCCATTCAT